>NC_091586.1:13693671-13696171 GCF_042767895.1 Penaeus vannamei
ATCATTATTATTATCTCATTATCAAAACCAATATAATTAGCAGTAGTAGTAGTAGTATCGTCATTATCATTATTATTGTCATTACTTTCTTTATCAAAATTATCATTATTATTATTATTATTGGTACTGTCATTGTTCTTGTTCTTATCATCATCTCTTATTATTACCGTTATCATATGGTCATTTTCATTTCTGGTTTCTTTTAATTTTTTTATCATTATCATTACTATTCATTTTCATTATTATTACTATTATTATCATTATCATTATCATTGTCATTATCATTATCATCATTACCATTATTATTATTATTGTTATTATTATTATCATTATTATTATTATCATTATTATTATTATTATTATTATTATTATTATTATTATTATTATTATTATTATTATTATTATCATTATTATCATCATCATTATCATTATCATCATTATTACTTTATCATCATTATCATTATTATCATTATTACTTTATCATCATTGTTATTGTTGCACTTGTTATTATCACTATCACTATTTTACTATTACTATTATTACTATTATCATTAATATTATTAATTTCTTATCATTATCATTTCCATTATAATCATCATATTGATATCATCATTACCATTGCTATCATTGTTTTAATTACTGACATTATTATGATCATTATCATTATTATCATTATTGCTATCATCATTATCACCATTTTTATCGCTATCAATATTATAATTATTCTTATAATTATCATTATAATCGTTATTAGCATTTTTATTACAGTCATTGTCATTATAATTACAATTATTATGGTTATTACTATTATCATTATCATTATTATCACTATTATTATTATTGTTATATATCATCATTATTATTATAATTATTGTTATTATTACTATCATCTTTTTCATAACCATCATTATCTTTGTTATAACTTTTTTTATCATTATCATTATTAGTATCATTCTTTTTATTATCAATATTATCATCATTATTATTGCTATTATTCTTATCATTATTATTATCATTATCATTATTCTTGCTATCATTATTGTTATCATTATTATCATTATGAACATTTTCATCATCATAATCATTCAATGATTATTTATATGATCATTATCATTATTGCTAATATTATTACTACTGTTATTATTTATATTACAGTTATTCTTATTATTGTTATCATTATAATTATCATTACCTTATTCATTATTTATATCATTATCATTTTCATTATTATTGTCAACGATATGATTTAAACCGGATGGTTGATCGCCTTCGCACCTTGGCCCTAGCTGCTCTCTCGCTTCCTGGCATCGCACCCAAGAACTTTCTCCCCCTCGAGCAATTCCGGCGAACTCACCCCCTTTGCCGCGACCGGAAGAATTGACACTCCAAAATACAGAAGCAGGCACCTGCCCAGGACAGGAGTCGCTGGATAAAAGGACGTCTCGTCAGGCAGGCCGGGAGAGAGTGAGCAGACAAATTACCAGGAGCAGTCACAGGACAAGGCAGCTCACTCTCCGCCCTCAGCACCCGGGCGCGGGTCTCTCGTGGGTCACGCCTTTACCTTCCGCAATAAACCAGCAAGCAAAGTCCCCTTTCATTCCACCAACCTCCATGCCCCGCACTTCTTCACAATTATTATCATTACCATTAGCATTATTTTTATTATCATTTTCATTATTATTTTTGTTATCATTTTTATCATTATTATTTTTTTATTGTTATTGTCATCATCATTAATATTATAATTATCATTATTATTATTATTATCATTATCATCACCATTATTGTTATTGTCATTATCATTACCATCGTTATTATCATTATTATTATTATCATTATTATTATCATTATTATTATCATTATTGTTGTTGTTGTAATAGTTATTACCCTTATCTCTTATTATTATTGTGTTTTAATATTGTTCTTGTCATCATCATCATTATTCATATCATCATTATTATTAGTATTATTGTTATTACTGTTATTGACATTATTGATATTATTATCAGCATTATTATCACTATTCTTAGTGTTATTATTATTATAATCATTATCATTATCATTATTATTAGTTATTATTATTTTCATATTCATCATCATTATCATCATCATCATCATCATCATTATCATTATTATTATTACTATTATTATTATTATTATTATTATTATTATTATTATTATTATTATTAATATTGTGATGATGATGATGATGATGATGATGATCATTATTGTCATTCGCATTATTGTTTGCATAATTATCTTTACTCTCATCCTTTATCCTCATTATTATTATCAGTATTATTTTCATTAATACTGTTATTATTATCCATGTTATTATTTTCGTTATTGCTATTATTACTATTAGCATCATTACTATTTTCATTATGATTATCGTCATAATAATAATTAATGTTATCATAACTGTTATTTCTATTTTGATCAATGTTATTATTATTTTCATGATCATTGCTATCATTATTATAATTGGTATTTTTATGAT
>NC_091586.1:13771171-13773671 GCF_042767895.1 Penaeus vannamei
GCCGATTCTTCTCGACACGTGCCCTGCCCAGTTCCATTTTAGCTTGCTTATTGTCCCTAGGATATCAGGCACTTTGTTTTGTTTACGTATCTACTTTTTTCTTTCTTTCTTTCTTTCGAGGTGACATTAAGCATAATACTTTCATTGAGCTGCTTTGGCCGTAATTCCATTTGTTTCGTTGTAAGATTCTACGTTTTTGTGTCATATGACACTGATGGTGAGATGCACTGATCGTAAATTCTTTTCTTTAGCACAAATGGCATATTCTTGTCTTTGAGTACAGACCTGTCTCTTTCGAAAAGCCTGCCAGCCCATGGGGATTCAGCGCTTGATCTCTTGTTCCTTTGGAGCGGAACTCAGCCAGATGAGCTGGCCTAGGGAAATGTAATGATCAATTACTCAGATAGATAGATAGACAGATAGACAAACATACAGATAGATAGATAGGTAGGTAGGTAGGTAGATAGATATATAGACAGATAGACAGATAGATGGATAGATAGATAGATAGACTGATAGATTGTTAGGTAGATAGATATATATATATGGATAAATGGAAAGATAGATAGATAGATATAGATAGATACAGATAGATAGACTGATAGATTGATAGTTAAATAGATTTGTATGTAGGTATGCATATGTATGTATCTGTATATTTGTAGAACGCTAATATGTATATGTATACGTGTGTATGTATTATATACGAGTATGTATGTGTGTGTACAGCAAATATGTTCTTCAATATCTTATCTGTAATTGCTATGATAGAAACATTACGTTCTATTTGTTAATTCTTATCCATCATCAGTATTGCAATGTTTACTCGACCTTTTTACAAACGCAGGTACACGCGCATGCAATTGGAGAAGCCATGGGAATAAGTTCTGTAATGTAGATCCTGTAAATAGGCGAGAGAGAGGATGGAAGGAGAGGGAAGGAAGGCCGGGCTAGGGCTGCGGGCGGAGGGCCTCCGCGGCAATCCAGCGTCGAGGAGGGGGAAGCCGGGCGCTGCTCGAACCATTCACCAAAGGCCGATGGTGACATATCTCGTCCTTCCATTCAAGGGAAAGGAGAGAGAAGGAAAGGGAGACGCGCATGTGTGTGTGGCTATGTATGTGGACGTGTGTGACTCTTGACAAAGGGTTTGTATGAATCTCCGCTCGCCGTGAGAACTAGCCGTCGCGGGGACCCGCCGAGGTGGTCGCCGCCGCCCCCCGATTCCCCGTCACGGAAGGACTCGGACCCACGTGCTCCTGACGACCTTGCGGCCTCCGGCAGTGCGTGACGTCACGAAGCGAGAGTAGTCGCAGCGAAAACTGACCGCGGGAGACGCTCTCGGCCACGCATTAACGCACCTGCCATTACCATTCTTCTGTAGCTGCTCATGGCGCTGACTCATTAGTTTCTACTTTAAATTCATTAAGAAAATACCAGACCCGTGTACAACGAACTGATGGAGATGAATGGAGGAGTGATCAGCAGCCGCCATTCACGAGGATCTATCTGGCTCTCGCGGTGAAACGCTCGGCTGATGCACGGCGCTCAGCGCTGCCTTTCAAGCGGGACAAGATAATGATAACCTTGAGAGCAAATACTAGACTGCCAAAGTGACAGACGCGCCTCTCCAAAACAGATTTGCCGATTCAGAATTCTGATGCTTTTATTCTTCTGTATTAGATTCTCTCGTATTCACTGTTTTAAGCTATAAATTTGCACTATAATATATATATGTGCGCGCGTGCATGTGTGTGTGTATGTATGTATGTGTGTGTGTATGTATGTATGTGTGTGTGTATGTATGTATGTGTGTGTGTATGTATGTATGGGTGTGTGTATATATAAACACACACACACACACACACACACACACACACACACACACACACACATATATATATATATATATATATATATATATATATATATATATATATATATATATATATATATATATATGCTAAATATAATACGGGCCTTTCATTTAATCATGCATGCTTCAGTATAGCACAGTTAAAAAACTGGAGTAAAGATCCAAACGACCAAATGATCTGGCTTATAATAGTATATCGTACAGGGAAGAGGAATTGCTGTTTGCTAATCCAATCTTTCTGTTTTGTAGTATACATGTATACTCTGCGAAGTCCCATATGTCATTACACGACAAGGTCGTCCGCCCAATTTTTCCGTTACAGCGGACAGCATTATGTTACAACGTAGAGCTGTCCACTTGATCTGATTCAGCTATACTACCTGGAAGCAGAGGCTCAACAACGCAAACCAGTCTGGGATCTTAATGGAGAGCGGAAACTAAATTGACTGTTGCCCGCTCATTGTGTTGGGCCTAATTCCAGACAGTGACGTCGGCTGTAATGCCAAAAAAAAACCGTGAAGTTTTCGTGTTTCACAAGAAATTTCTCGGACTTTCACTTTCGCTATCGTGAAACGTCGCTTAATGGGGGCCGAGAGTGACCAGAGGACGCGTGGCCAAAGCCAGCAG
>NC_091586.1:13778671-13783671 GCF_042767895.1 Penaeus vannamei
TATATATATATATATATATATAAATTCTTCACTGCTTTAGTAGATGCTGAAAGCAGGTGCAACACCAAAACCTTGACAGAAATAAATAAAAACGGCCATCATACTGATAATGCCAATTTATGACAGGGTCGAAAAAGGTATGAGTAAAAAAGGATTTCGGATTAAAGGACAAAAAAGAAATAAAACCATAAACGTAAAACTGTTATGGCGGAAAAGGAACATGTGAAAGGCCGCGAGGAGAAGGCAGGACCTTATATGCTGCGACTATGACCATTATATCAACGATCACGACTAATTAGGTTAGTGGCAGGAAATCTCCAGTTTGTAAGGCGAGAACGGATCATGACCAAAGACTATATACGAAAGACAGGAAACATGCTATCTGACGCATTCTAAAACATGTGAGCTCCCCGGCCGTCCACCAGCGCCATCTGTTGACTCGACGCCCTACTAAACGTCCGACGTTGTTCAGTGGGGGTGTGCTCACGGGCTCATGTTCTCGGTCAGTTCAGACTTATTCAGAGGGGGTTGTGAATAGCTTATTTACTAATAAAGTTATATATATATATAGTTCATATCATATCATGACTGTATTAGCATTTATTTTCTTCATATGATTCTTTCGCCCCTCCCAGCCCGAAACTACCCATTCGGCAATTTAGGGCTGGTTAACAACTGTAAATTGGTAGTTCATACATGCACGGCATACATGCGGCGTATACAACATGCCATATACAGGACGCATTAAACCATGTGGCACAATGAACTTATAGACCTACAGTCACACAATATTAGTGATATATAAAGTATATGATTATATTGCCAAACACATCAATACATAGAAATTGAGTATGATAAATGAAAGAAAATTATTACAATATCTTTATTAGAATAATAACAAAACCTTTACAAATAAATGGCCGAAATGCACATTTTTATTTCAATTCTTCGCATCGCGACCGCATGATTTTGAGATTAATTTCCTCATTAAAAGGTTTTTATGTTTGATTAGGGGACTGTCCCCTAATCCCCTTTTCTAGGAACTGCCTAGAATGCATCTGCTTATTCTGCTATACCTTGTGTACTCTGGCAAGGAGCTCGAAACAGGCCTGTTAACATTTGAACTTATTTTACTTTTTCTATATTTCTGTTTGTTTCTACTATACAGATCTACAAAGTAATGATCATTGTTCAATAAATATATATGCTGATTTGGTTGATAACTATAATCTAACAAAATCAACCTGACAATTTTTTCACTCTGTTGATGTCAAATCTATCGTCAGCTTAGGCCAAATTGTAGCTTAAGGCTTGCACTATAATATTAAGTAGATTTTTGGCCTCTACTTTCTTTTAGACGGGCGTCATGACTTGACACCTTTACCAATCAAAATAATTTCTTGTGATCCAATGTATATCTTGCTTATGTCAATCTGAACATCACATATCTTAGGTTATATCTAAAAAAGCATAAACATGACAAACCTTTCTTTTTCCTTGGAAAAAATATGAAATATAAGTTGTTTATTCTCTTCGTTTTGTTTTTTACAAGCAGAGCAAGGATAAGACCTTCCTGGCATTGTCGGAACTGTCATTCCAATTTTCGCGCTTCTATATAAACAAGCAGACGGTATGAGATGACGTCACGAGATGCTCACTAACGCCATCTATTGCGCCGACGCCGCATTACTCACAGGATTTTGCTCGACTTTCCGGTCTTTCGTAGATAGTATTTGATCATGACAGATGGCTCAGAGGCATGAGCCGGACATCGCTCCTTGCCTTCAATTTGTCAATTTTTATAATTACAGTTGAAGTAAAGACGAGTGGAAATACATTCACGCATATATATGTGTGTGTGTGTATATATATATATATATATATATATATATATATATATATATATGTGTGTGTGTGTGTGTGTGTGTGTGTGTGTGTGTGTGTGTGTGTGTGTGTGTGTGTGTGTATGTGTGTGTGTGTGTGTGTGTGTGTGTGTGTGCGTGCGTGTGTGTGTGTGTGTGTGTGTGTGTGTGTGTGTGTGTGTGTGTGTGAGTGTGTGTGTGTCTGTACATGTACATAAATACATATATATGTATACATGTACGTATGTATTATCCATATATGTATATATGTGTGTGTTTGTGTGTGTACTGGACGTGACTACTTATATATATATATATATATATATATATATATATATATATATATATATATATATATATATATATATATATATATATATATATATATATATATATATATATATATATATATATATATACTTATGTATACATATATGGATATACATACGTACATGTATACATATATATGTATATATGTACATGTGTATATATATATATATATATATATATATATATATATATATATATATATATATATATATATATAAGTAGTTCATATGCCGTACAAGGGATACTGGACCGAGCGGCAGTTGCTCCTCTCAACCACGGCGCCCCTGATCCCCCTCCCCCTTTCCGCATAACTGCGTCCTCCTCGCCACTCGCGGGGCACAGCGAGGACCGCGCACGCGTAATAAGCCACGGTGATGCCTATCTGAGCGCCCTCATGAGGATCCCGGCTGAGCGCCAGGTTTGCGTCGGCCCAACGGGAGCTCGGACCCCACGCCGGCCCGCGCTCTGCCCTCGTTTCGCCCTGACCTTATTATTATTATTTTTTTTTTTATTATTATTATCATTATCATTATTATTATTACTATCATTATTATTGTTAGCATTATTGTTATTATCATTATTATTATTAACATTATTATCATTGTTATTATTATAATCTTTACTATTATTGTTATTATCATTATGATTATTGGTATTGTTGCTGTTATCATCATCATTATTATTATTATTATTATTATTATTATTATTATTATTATTATTATTATCATTATTATTATTATTACTATCATTATTACTGTTAGCATTATTATTATTATAATTATCATTATTAACATTATTATCATTGCTATTATTATTTTCTTTACTATTATTATTATTATCATTATAATTATTGGTATTGTTGCTGTTATCATCATTATCATTATTATCATTATTATTATTATCATTATTATTATTTTCATTTTATCATTATTATTATTGTCATGATTAGTATTATTGTTACTGTTCTTATTATTATTATCATTATTATTATTTTCATTTTATCATAATTATTATTTTCATTTTATCATTATTATTATTGTCATGATCAGTATTATTGTTACTGTTATTATTATTATCATTATTGTTATTTTCATTTTATCATTATTATTATTGTCATGATCAGTATTATTGTTACTGTTGTTATTATTATCATTACTATTATTATTATTATTATTATTATTATTATTATTATTATTATCATTATCATTATCATTATCATTATTATTATTATTATTATTATTATTATTATTATTATTATTATTATTATTATTATTATTATTATTATTATTATTATTATTATTACTATCACTATTATCATTATTATCATCATCATAATTACTATTATCATTATCATCACCATCATCAACTTCACCATTATCACTATATCATCACCATCAGTGTCATTATCATTACTATTATCATTGATGATAATAATATTACTATTATTATCACTATTATCTTTATTTTTCTTTATCATCATTATCAATATAAATTTTATTGCTATTATCATTATATTTATTGTTATCACTCGTTATTATTAGCATGCCTATCATTACTATTATTATCCTTACTATTTCATATCATTATCATATCATTACTATTACTATTATTATTATTGTTATTGTTATCATTATTGTTATTATCATTGTAATTATCAATATTATTGTTATTGTTTTTATTTTCATTATTATTATTGTTATTATTATTATTATTATTATCATTATTGTTATTTTTATTTTTATTATTATTATTATCATCATCATCATCATTTATATTATTATTATTTCTATTATTATTATTATCATTATTATTATCATTATTATTATTATTATTATTATTATTATTATTATTATTATTATTATTATTATTATTATTATTATTATTATTATTATTATTATTATCACCATCATTATTATCATCATTATTATCATTGTTGTCATTACCATTATTACTGTTATTATCATTATTATTATCATTATTATTATAATCATTATTTTTTGTTATCATTATTACCATTATTGCTAGCATCATTACTACAGTAATAATAATTATCATTATTACCATTATTATTATTACTATTATTATTATTATTATCATTATTATTATTATCATTATTACCATTATTATCATTATCATTGTTATTATTATCATTATCAATATCAATATTATTGTTATCATCATTAATGTTATTATTATTATTATTATTATTATCATTATTATTATTATTATTATTATTATCATTATTATTATTATTATTATTATTATTATTATTATTATTATTACTATTATTATCAATACTATTATCATTATTATCATTATCATTATTGTCATTATCATCATTATTGTTATCTTTATTATCATTATCATCATCATCACCATCATTATCATTATTATCATTATCATTATTATCATTATTGTCATTATTATTACTGTCATCATCACCGTTGTCATTATTATTATTGCTATTAGTAGTAGTAGTAGTAGCAGAGGTGTCATTATAACTACTGTTATTATTGAACGGTATTCATGTTGATAAATGAATGAGAATGGATATCTTCACAATACAAGATGTATTTGACCGGTTTCGATTATATCTTCGTCAGAAATACATGTATTTCTGACGAAGACATAATCGATACCGGTCAAATACATCTCTCGTATTGTGAAGATATCCATTCTCATTCATACCTTTTCTACAATTGTTATTATTATTACTGCTTTTATCAGCAGCAGCATTATAATTGTTACTACTACATCTACTATTGTCATTATTGTTACCATTGTTAATATTATTATCATCATTATTAT
>NC_091586.1:13839414-13854414 GCF_042767895.1 Penaeus vannamei
ATAGAAAGGCTAGGGCAGTAGCTGTGTGTAAGACATGCATTTTTTTTCCATTGTATTTATGTGAGTGTAATTAGAATACATATGCAGTTCAAGAATGCAATCGGAATTCTTATATTTCTATTACAAATTTTTACAATACCAGCATCATTACAGGTGTGATGGAAGATCCCTTCATGATATGCGAATGATCAGCTGTGAAGTTGACCTTTATCGCACTTTACATGGTTCTGCCCTCTTTCAGCGAGGTCAGACACAAGTCCAGTGCACAGTAGCATTTGATGCACCTGAAAATATACCCAAATTAGACCCATTATTGGAGGCAACAGGGTAAGTTATGAAGGTTCTCTGTCTTGCATTGTAAATGCTAATAAGTTTATAAAATGCTTTTTAGTAATTTTGAAATGAAGATTTAAGCTTTACAAGGTTTTCAAATAATTTGGGATATAAAGATTTCAGTTTTATTTTGTTTTCTTTCCATATTTAGGGGACACAAAGACAGAAATTTTATTTTACATTACACCTTCCCATCATTTGCTACAAACGAAGTCTCAAGAAGTGGCCCTGTATCACGGAGGGAAATTGGCCATGGGGCATTGGCAGAAAAAGCTCTTCGGCCACTTCTTCCAACAAACTTCCCATTTGCAATCCTTCTCACATCCACTGTCATGGAGTCTAATGGTGAGTTTTGTGTGTGTGTGTTTGTGTGTGTGTGGGGGGGGGGGATGGGTGTGGATGTGTTTATTTTACCACTACAATTACAATGTTTAAGATTTTAAAAAGTCACAAAAATTATGTTGCCAATATTTAAATAAGAATTGAATGTGTTTGAGGTAACATTGTATTATTACTAATCTAGTCTAAACCATATTTTTCTAAATTGTTACTAGGTTCCTCATCTATGGCAACTATTTGTGGTGGAAGTCTTGCCCTTATGGATGCTGGTGTGAGTCTGTCTTCTCCAGCAGCAGGGGTTGCTGTAGGGCTTGTGACCCGTTATAATGCCAGTGAACAGCTGCAGGAATACAAGATTTTGACTGATATCCTGGTGAGGATTTTTATTTTATTTTCATAACTCCTCAGGTGATAGAGATTGACCTTACGAGTATCTTTGTAACAAAAATAGTCCTTTGCAGAGTTATTACTTGGCATCAGAATGATATATCAATAAAGTTTGTTGTGAAAACATAATTTGGTTTACAATAAAAGAGCTAAATTGATTTGAAACATTTGTATTACTTGTTTACAGTTATTTTATAGTGAGATAAAATCTTATGTTACTCTTATACACTGCAAAATATTGCTTGTTAATAGAGCATTTTTTATTATATATTTATGTTCCTTAGGGTATAGAAGACTACATGGGCGATATGGACTTCAAACTTGCAGGAACTCGAAAAGGCATTACAGCTCTCCAGGCAGATGTGAAAGTTCCTGGAATTCCTCTTAAAGTAGTTATGGAGGCCATACAGCAAGGCACAGAAGCTAAAGGCACAGTTCTAGCCATTATGAGTGAAACATTAGCTCAGCCACGTGAACAGAACAAGGAAGCAATGCCTGCTCTAGAGAAAATAATTGTACCACCAAATAAGAGGAGCAGGGTCATGGGCCCAGGGGGAATCAATATTCGCAAGTTGCAGTCTGAGACAGGAGTTCAGGTGAGTCCTATCAACCCCAGGTAGCTTATACAAATCATATTCTTTCATATTAAAATTGGTTAATGCTCAAGAAAAAATCTGATTCTTTGAATGGTGATACATTTATTGGTGCAATTGAAAACCTGCTTTATGTATTTTGTATTTTGTGATTATTGATTATTAAAGGGAGAGATTAAGGATAAGGGATGTCATATGGGTATAGACAGGGAAGTTGGAAAGCAAGGAGGGAGGAACACAATGAAAGGAAACATCTATCCAGGTAATATCCCCACAATCCCTTGTTTGTTGTTGTCATGGGGGGGGCTTAGGAAATAGTGACTGAGTCCCAATGTAGGAGACCACCTCTACCTTGGACCTCAGCCCTTATCTCAACTAATTGTACATGGTCTTTTCTTCTACACCTTCCTTTTTCCTTCTCTTCTTCATCCCCTTCTGTTTACTTCCTAAGGTGTGAGAGCTGTAGTGAAAGGATGAAAGGCTGGCTTCGTGTCTGTCATGAAGGCTTCCAGGAGCTATGGGCATGGTATTCCCTTGGTTAATCACTTAGGCCTTACCCCTTATGGGGACCCTGAGGGGTAGACCCTTTCTTTTTCCTACTTATTTCAGGCTCATTAGAGGCATTAAGGCTTTACTCTTCATCAACTAGCCTATCTAAATTTGATTTCACTGGTTTCCTGACCCTACCTCTCCTTTGACAACTTTATCTATTATGAGCCACCCACCCAGGTCAACACTCAAAATGCACCCCTTCCTCTCTCCCAACATTCTACTCTCCATCTCCTACTGCACTCTCTTCCTCATTGGCTACCCTCTCCCCTCTTATTACTACTCTTCATACTTATTGTCCTCCCCACAGTACTACCTCATTCTACACCACCCTATCTTTCCCCTGCCCTCGTCCTTCTACTGTTTCCACTTCTGCAAACCTTTTGAATACTCTCTTTTGGCCCAGCCAAGTGGGATCAATTCTTTGTGATTCCCCCTAAAGCCCCTTATTCTGACAATACCCTTCTATTCTAACAATGTTTCCAAAAACAAGAAAGCAAAGATTCAGTTTGTAGTTGTTCACACCTTTACACAGTTCAATCTGAGTCCTAAGCTCATGCACTATTTACCCTGACTGATTGGTGAAACTATTCCTGCCGAACCTCACTCCTCTCCTAAAACTTGTACTGGAACTGTTTTTGTCTCCCCAACCGATTGTGCTATCTATGACAGAAACTGGTCAGACTGTGAAAACATCGTACTTTCCTGCCTTGTTGACCAAGAATAAGTCCTACACCAATATTGCCAAGATTAGCTTCCGTAGACATGATCTCCCCCATGAAGTTTATATTGGTGGAGTGTCATGCCCTGTCTGACCATATCAACCTCTTCCTTGTCAGTGTCAGAAATGTCATGGTTTTGACCACCCAGCCAAACATTGTTGCTCCACAGACCATTGCCGTATATGTGCCAACCTGGTCATGACTGCTCAAATTGCTCTGCTCAGTCAGTTACATGTACTAATTGTGGTGGCCAGACAGGAAGCACGGCAACAAGGTTTTTCTTTTCTCTATTTATTCAAAACTATCTTCTGCTTCCCTCCCATCTTCTGAAGATATCTCAGCATCTCCCCCAGTATCTCTTCTCACTACTCCAAACCATCCTACATCTACTCTCCCTCTTCCCTAGTGTAAATCCAGATACTCTATCACTTCCCTGATGCCTACTTCTCCCCCTCACTTTACTTGTCACACCAATCAACCTAAACATTCCACTCCATCTTCTACCACATCTACACCCTTCTCTTCCTCTGCTCCTTGGACATCTATCCCCGTTTCTCCTCACAAGAACACCTTCATTTCTCAGACCTCCCAACCCAACTCCCCTCCAGAAACTCTTAAAGACATGCAAAACTTCCTAAACATGACCCAAGAGAATGCTCCACTCCCTCATACACTCTCCAATCCCTCTCCTCCTCTACATTCAAATTATTTGCCAATATCCATCCTCCTCCTCAAGTTCCCCCTACCGTTCTTCCTCTGACTCTCTCTCAACACACTCCATCTGCTCATTCTTCATGTTCACCATTCCCTCTTTGTTTCCCATTATCCATAGTGCTCCCACCTGGATGATAGATCCCACCCCTCCTGACATTCTTCCTGATATTTCACCACCTTCCCCAGTCCCCTTATCTCATTCCCTGGATGCTTCTCCTTCTCCTTCTGCTTCTCCAACAGCCTTCTCTACCCATATTACTTTTTCAATGTTTCATATTGGCTTTTTTGCCAGGTTTCCTTTAACAATGTTACGATTCTTCCCCCAACCACAGATATACTCCATTTTATGCAATCACCGTATGCCCTTAACCCTTTCCTCTTTTACTCATCTCTGCTATACTTCATTTGCTCCCCCTCTGTACCCTTTTCACTATCATACTTTATGCTGTATAACCTTTGACATATAACACATTTCATCATGATTTTTAACTCATTTTTACCCTTTTTGCCATAATACTTTACCATAGTGCCATATGAACCTTGATGGTTAGTACATTTATTTTTTCATCCATTAACCATTAACCATTAACCATTACCAAGGAAATAACAAAAGACACTCTATCCTCAACCCCATCACCTGCATGACATCTGCATTTCCTACATCCTCCTCCCTTATTACAATTCTTCAACCTTATTGCCTCCCCCCCTCACAGCACTACCTCATTCCACACCACTCCCTCTTCCTCTTGTCCTTGCCTCTCTACAATTCTCACCTCTACAAATCTTTTGAGTACTCTAGCCCAGGGAAGTGGGATTGATTTTTGTGATACCCCTTACAATTCCTTACTCTCCTAATACCCTACTCTTCCAACAGTGCCTCCAAAAACAAGTAGGCAAAGTTTCCCTCCACAGCCATGCTGATCATTCATGCCATCTGAGTCCCAAGCCCATGCACTATCTACCCTGGTTGACCTCATTGGTAAGCCTATTCCTGCCCAACCCAACTCCTCCCTTAATACTTGTACTGGAACTGTTTTCATCTCCCCAGCTGACTGATCAGACTGTGAAGATGACTTACTTGCCTGCCTCACCAACTATAACGCAATATCTATTTAGTGTTACACTATCCCATCTAAAGGAAACTGTAAGTCCAACATCAATATTGCCAAGATTACCTTCCATAGACATGACCCTCCCAATAAGGTCTTTATCGGAAGAGAGTCTTGCTTTGTCAGATCATATTGACCCCCCCTCCCAATCAGTGCCAGAAATGTTGGCATTTTGGCCATCCTGCAAAGCACTGTTGCTCCACAGTTTGCTGCTCTCTATGTGCCCAGCCGAGTCATGACCGTTTAAATTGCCCTGCACAATCACATGCATGTGCCAAGTGTGGTGGCTCACATACTGTATTTTATAGGAGTTGCCCATGCCTAAAAGCTTGAATCTAAAGTGGCAGTCCTCAGATACAAGCTCTTTAAGAGGCCAGACAAGAAGCACACTGAAAAAGGTTTTCAATTACTCCCTACTCAAATACTATCCATCACTCAACTCCTCTCCCCTCTACCCAGATTGTCTCTACATTTTCAACAGTAAAATCCATTTTCCATTCTGAATCCAAATATTCCAATGTCCACCACATCCCCTATGCCTGCTCCCCCTCACTTTACCTATCACATCAGACAAGCAAAACATTCCACCCCTTCCTCGCCTACCACATCAATTCCTACACCTACATCTACTCCTCTCCTCTTCACCTCCTTATAAAAAAATATAAAAAAAAAACTTTGGGTAGGGAGGTTTCCCAAACCTCCCTACCCATCTCCCCTCCAGAAACCCTTGAGGACATCTGAAATTTCCTAAGCTTAACCCAAAGAAATGCTTCTTTCTCTCACCCATCCACCAAGCCCTCTACCCCCATTTCATCTACATTCAAAGTGACTGCTGACATCCATCCCCTTCCTCTTCCTCATATTCCCCCTACCCCTCTTCCTCCACTTCCTCCACTTCCTCCCAACATCCCCCATCCTCTTCTTCCCCCCTGCCCCCTCCCTCCTTCCTTATTATCCTTCCTACTCCCTCTTGGATACTCACATAAATTCATTTTATGACTGCATTGTCACGAGGTTCATCTCCAGATGAACCTCGTGACACTATACCTCCTCCCCCTGATCCCCTACCTCATTCCCCGGACTCTCCTCTTACTTCTACGACATCTATTTCTACCTGAAGTTGAATATTTGAGGTTTCTCTTCTCACAAACCTGACTTTCTTTACCTCCCATCTTCCAAAAACCTGTCCATTGTCTGCCTCCAAGAAACCTTCCTCACACATCCTCTAATACCAATAGCCATTACCGTTTTCTATCATCACCTTACTCTCTACCTGCCTCCTCCACACTTGGCCATCATACCTCCCTTACAAACCATTAAACCTTGCACAGCTATTCGCATTTTCTCTGCTGCTGGATCACAATTACTCCATCCACCTTTTCTGTTAGTTGGAGATTTCAACTATTGCCACACCCTTTGGAGTAACTCCACAATTACTTCCTAAGGTTGTTTCCTGGAACACTTTTTCTCAAACACTGACCTTATTCTCTTAAATTCAAACTTTCTCATTCACTTTGACATGCATACCCAATTCTTTTCATGCCTTAATCTTTCTCTTTGCTCTCCTTCCCTTTATCTAGACTTCTATTGGTCAGTTCTAGACCACTTTCACTATAGTGATCACTTCCCTATCCTCTGTACTCCTACATTCTATGTCCCACTACCCAACCCCTTCACTGGTGCCTTCACAAAGTTGACTGGCATACCTTTACCTCTCTTTCTACCCTTGACCTTCCTCCTTCATCCTTCCCTTCCACTTCAGACATGCTTCTATACTTCTTAGCCAATATCCTTAATGCTGCCTATACAGCCATTCCCCAAACTTCCCAACCTTACACTTCAAAATGTGTTCCATGGTGGAACTCAGACTGTAGCAAAGTGCTTTGGTTGAAGTTTGCAGCTAGGAACAAGTTTCATAACATGAGAGGCACTCCCAGTGAATTAACAGCCATCATATAATCTAGAAAGGCATTAGCTCATCTTCACCGTATAAACTCAATCATAAACAGCTGGCACGAGTATGTTTCATCCATAAATTCATTTACACCTGTCTCAGCAGTCTCGTGGCAGATCCATTAACTTTCAGCAAAACATCCTCATCTTGCCCCTGTCCTCCTTATCCAAAGTAGGCTTATTTCTGACCCTCTTCAAGTTGTTACTGAACTTGGTACCTATTTTAGCCAGGTCAGCAGCAGCTCTCCCCTCTCTCCTTACTTCTTTTCTTTAAAATCAGACAAGGAGCATACTCCTATCTCCTTCTCCCAGTCCTCTGTAGAATCCTATACTGCCCCTTTTTCTTCTTCTGAAATCTGTTATGCATTGCAGTCATGTCACAACACCCATGAAGGACTAGACAGTATACATACCGTATGTTATGACACCTTCCATCTACTTCCTTGTCTTTCCTCTCATCAGTATTCAGTAACTTATGGACAACCAGAAACTTTAATCCCCACTGGCGTGAAGCTCTTGTACTACTTTTTCTAACACCTAACAAACCTCGTACTCTTCCTCAAGACTACTGTCCCAAGCACTCACAAGCTGTCAATGGAAATTGCTAGAAAAGATAGTAACATCTACCTAATGTGATACCTCAAATATCACAACCTTATCTCCAAATCAGTTTGGATTCCATCATGGCCAAAGCATAAGTGATCCTCTTGCTTATTTTGAAACACAAATCGCATCAGTATTTGCATATTGTGATTCAATATTAGCTGTCCTTTTCAACCTAGAAAAGGCATATGATACCACATGGTAAAATCATATCCTTCAACAACTATCTTTCCATGGCATACATGGTCCTTTCTTACTAATTGCACCTTCCATGTCAGATTTGCCTCTGGTCCTTCCATACCTGTTTTCCATAAGATTTTCCAGTCTGCTATAACATCAATCTTTTCTTGGGTTTCCAACCACAGCTTTTGATTTTCTACTTTTAAAACCTTTTCCAACCTTCACATGTAAGCTCCCAACCTCCACTCTTTCTATATGGTGCTCCTGTCAAATTTCACGTTCGTGCAAGTTCCTTGGTCCCATTTTTGACTTGAAACTGGCTTGGCAAGATCATATAATTTCTGTTAAAGAAATGGCCACCCATTGCCTCTGACTCTCACAGACTCTCTCATATATATCCTGGGGTTCAGGCCACAAAACACTCCTTCATCTCCATATTACCCTAATCCTCTCCACCCTTGATCATGGTTGTCATATATATTCTACTGCCTCGCCTCCCTTCTCACACACCTTGACACAATCCACCATTGCAGTCTTCATTTAACCCTAGGTGCCTTTTGATCCTCTCCAGTTGAGAGCTTATTTTCTGAATCAGGCTTACCATCCCTTTCTCCATGTCGTTCTCTTTGTCTGTAAGAAGCTATGCTTGTTTTCACCAATTTTTCTCCAAACTAACTTTCCTTCAGTCCCTTTGTCATACCTTCTCCTCTCCATGTTTACCTACCCCTTTCCCTGTTCATATGGATGCTCTACTTGCCTACTCAACTATTCATTATCTCTGATTCTTTCCTCTTTCTGCCTAATCTTTCCCTTTCCGGCGTATACCTCCTGTAATTGCTCTTCTACCCAAATCAAACATCCCACCTTCTGTCGTACTTACACATTTTCTTGTACATATTTCCATTCACTCCAGTACCCATGTCCATGAAGACAGCTCTAAATCCACCTTGGGTGCTGGTTTTACCATAGTCTTTTCTTTCTCACACATACAACTTGCCAGTTCTTCCTCAATCGAGCATCCTTACAACAAAACTATTTGTGATCCTCTTCGCTTTACAATGCATGTCTTCCATCTCTTCTTCATCCTTTACCATCTTTACCATCATCATCATCAAGGAGCTGACGCCGACAGGGGCGCATAGCCGCATCCAACCTTCGTTTCCACCTACGAGGATCCCTCATGGCTAGACGCCAGGCAGGGACTCGGCCCATCTCTAATTTTTCACGGCAGGTTTGGTCGATCTGCCCAAGCCACGACTTCCTAGGTCGTCCCACAGGCCTCCTCTACCCAGGGTTGTCTCGAACAGAGACGACCTGATGGGCAGGATCATCCTGAGGAAAGCGAGCCAGGTGGCCGTATAGCCTGAGTTGGCGATCACAGATTGTGCAGATAACATGTCCTGTGCCAGTCTCACAGTGCAACCGTTGGTTGGACACATGGTCCCGCCAACAGTACCCCATGATCCGGCGCAAGGACGTATTACAAAAGGCTTCAAGACGAGCCTCCAAGGTACAGGACAATGTCCAGGTTTCGCTACCGTATAGCAAAACTGGCATTATCAGGGCCTTGAAAACCCGTAGCTTGGTCCTTTTGTACAGGTACCGACATCTCCAAATACTCTTGTTGAGAGAGTTCTTGCCCCTGCTGCCAGGCCAATCCGTCTGCTGACTTCATGGTCTGACAGCCCAGAGTTATGAACTACACTACCAAGGTATGTAAAGCTCTCTGTGACTTCAATGTCCTCGCTGCAAGCACGTACCAACTGAACAGGTTCTCCTAACAAGTCCCCAAATTCCTGGACCTTAGTCTTGGTCCAGGAGACCTCTAGACCCAAGGGTTTCACTTCATTGCTAAATGCATCGAGAGCCGCCACTAGGGTTTCCAAAGACTCAGATAGAATGGCAACGTCATCAGCAAAGTCAAGGTCTGTAACCTTGATATTGCCCAGTGTTGCTCGACAATGACTTTGAACAGTAGCTCTTCCCAGTATCCAGTCCATGCAAGTGTTGAAAAGAGTTGGCACAAGGACACAGCCTTGCCTCACTCCTGAACTAACAGGAAAGAAGCTCGACAGGCCCCCACCACACTTTACAGCACTTTCAATACCAGTTTACAGGCTTGCTATTAGTCCAATAATCTTTGTTGGAATTCCTCTCAGTCTCAGGATCTCCCAAAGTGATTCCCAATGGACCGTATCGAATGCCTAGTTGAGGTCGATGTAGGCTGCAAGCAGCCCACGCCCGAACTCATGGCGGCGCTCTACAATGACTCGAAGCGTGAGGATACGGTCTATTGCAGACTTTCCAGGAGTGAATCCGGATTGCTCCAGTCTCTGGTGCCTCAGTAGATGGTCTCTGATACGTCTCAGAAGGATGCGGGCGAGAACCTTGCCTGGTATACTGAGCAGTGTGATGCCTCGGTGATTGCTGC
Source organism: Penaeus vannamei (assembly GCF_042767895.1). Taxonomy (NCBI): domain Eukaryota; kingdom Metazoa; phylum Arthropoda; class Malacostraca; order Decapoda; family Penaeidae; genus Penaeus; species Penaeus vannamei. The sequence continues at coordinate 13,849,328 of NC_091586.1, forward strand.
AGTCCCAACGGTCCCCCTTCCCCTTCCAGAGAGGGATGGCCACACCCCTCAACAGGTCAGGAGGAACGGTACCGGACCGCCAGATGGCAGCCAGGACAACATGTAAGCCCCGTGCCATAGGTTCACCACCAGCCTTTAACAGTTCAGCCGGTATGCCGCAGATACCTGCTGCTTTACCACTCTTCAGCTTGGAAATTGCCCCCCTAACTTCAGTTAGGGAGGGGAGGGTCCTCACTGATGGGTGGATCCAGCAGAGGGATCTCGACACTACCCGCATCCAAGTTAACTGTTGGTAGGTTAACCTGGTACAACTGCTCAAAATACTCAGACCAATGTTCCCGCATAGCAACAGGATCTGAAACGATCTGACCACTTACTGAGCGAACTGCTGTCACCTGTGAAGAGGGCTTGGAGTTCAGCTTTCTCAGGGCTTGGTATGCAGGACGAAGGTCATTTACTAAGAAATGGCCTTCTACCTTCTCCTCTGCAAGACTCCTAATAAACTGTTCCTTGTCCCTTCTTAACAGAGACCGAGTTCTGTGCACATGAGAACGGTGCAATTCCTGATCCCCTGTCAGACGATCCGCACGACATGCATCAGTGGCTTCCAGTGTCTCCTGTGAGATGGAATTCTGTACTGCTCTTGGGCGTACACCAATCGTATCTTGAGCTGCATCAAGTGTTTCATGCTTGAAGGTATCCCACAGAAGAGCAGGGTCTGTCAGACTGTCGAGCATTGCGAAACGATCAGAGATTGCCTCAGCAAACCCACGGGCACACTCTCCCTCCCTCAGCCTGTCCAAATGAAACACCTTAGGGTGATCATTTGACCGCTGGGGAGTTCTGAAGTGGACCTGGAGGGTAGCCACAAGCAATCCATGGTCAGTACCACAGAACTCAGCACTCCTGTACACCCTGCAATTCTGGAGGATCCTCCAACGAGTGCTAATGAGTATGTGGTCGATCTCCTTGGGGATGTGGGTCTGGGCGCTGGTACCAGGAGCCAGAAATCCTCAATTTCTGGGACCCAGCAAAGTCCCGGAAAAGGAGGCTATTCTCACTACCGGCATCAGCTCCTGAACCATGGGGACTGACAGACATCTCATAGCCAGCTCGATCGCAGCTAGATACCGCATTGAAGTCACCCAGAGCAATGCGAATATCTCGCCGGGGGCATCTGCCTACCACAGATGTAAGTTTGGCGTAGAACATCTCTTTCATGTCAAGTTTACAAACATCGGTAGGAGCGTACACAGCAATAAGAGACATGAAGCCAAAAGATAGCTTCAATCTCAATACCATTATACGCTCATCAACAGGAGTAACCTCTACTACCGAGGGCTGGATTCTGCTGGAGATGGCAATGGCTACTCCCTGGAGATGGTGGCCGTCGCTGCGGCCCTACCAGTAATAGGTGTAGCCACCTACACTGGTCATGCCGCTGCCAGGCCTCCTCACCTCCGAGAGAACAGCCACCTCAACTTTCAGCCTCCCCAGTTCCCTCGACAGTAGAAGCAACCGATCATCCTGACGCAAAGAACAGATGTTCCAAGCCCCCACCCTGACTTCCCGCCTGAGGTTCAGCCTCTAGCAGTCACTCCGAGTGGATGCCACCTCTGCCACCCCCACCAACGCTGCCCCGTATAAAAGGGGGTGGCGGGCTGTGTACCCCAACTCACGCATATCAATATCAAGCCACCCACCATATCAACCCTATAGCCCATAAGATACAAGATTAGATGTATTATCTGTCTTCACAACAAGAAAGGGTTCAATTTTGCCATGTCAGGATCCCCAGCAATGAGCATGCAGATGCCTTAGCATCCATGCGTTCGGAGAGCCCGCATTATCCACAACCCACCTACCCTGCTTTTCACACATTCCAGCCACTGACTACTACCCCTATTTCAAAACTTTCCACTATAACTGTTGGCAATCTTTCTGGTCAGGTCTGACCAGATAACCAATCCATCTCTCCTTGGTTGGCTCCATACCACCGAAACAGACACCGGGAAACTACTCTTGCCCATTGACAAATAGATCATACCTGCCTCTTGCATCTACACCACACTCCAACCCAACCCTGTACTCCTCATGCAACGTTCATCTTTCAGTCCAACGTATCATATTATCCTGCCTCCGCTTTGCTGAAACTTGTACCCTCATTTTACCTAACGTCCTCTCTACTCCGATACCCCAACCTTTTGGACATTCTCACAGAATCCCCCACCTTTTCAGTTAGCAATCTATTCTCCTTCTTCAGATGATCAAATTATCCTTTATCCTTAATGCTACCACTTCTATCAATCCCTATACTACCCCATTTACTCCCCTTCTCTTTACCCTTCATTAGCATACCATCTTACAGTGTCATATGACCATTATATATGTCATATATATATGTCATATGACCTAAGACATTTTGTTCTAATAAAGAACTCAGTTAAACCCCTTTCACCGCAATACTTTACCATAATGCTATATGACCTTTGATGTCTAGCACATTTGTTTGTTTACGCATTAAACAACCATTATAAAAAAAAAAAAATCCTAAATCCATTGCATTTACTTCACTATGATTTTTTCATTATCATTTTGATGTGGAATTTTTACGACCTGAGAATCTCAAAAACGCAAAAACACAAAAACACATATATGGTATTATGAGACTGTACTGAATGAAATTCACCACATTGGTATTAGCTAAATTGTTGCCCAGTGATAATGCTATGTCACAAACTACACAAAGTATTAGCTCTTTGTTCTTAATTGTATCATTCAAACTATTATACGAAAGGAAAGGTTTTGAATAAAATATCAATCTGTTTTGTAAACTGTATTGCTATCAATGATAAGTAGGTTTCAACATGCATAATATTTTATGTAATTTTCCCAGCTTACTTGGCGAGAAGATGGTGTTTTGTCAGCGTTTGCACCCAACCAGTCATCCTTAGAAGAAGCAAGAGAAGTCCTGAATGAATTATTGAAAGATAATGAACCTACCTTAGAATTTGGTGCTATCTACACTGCTACAGTTGTTGAGTTGAGGCCCCAAGGGGTTATGGTAACTCTTTATGATGATATGCCACCTGTATTGCTCCATAATTCTCAGTTGGACACTAGAAAGGTAATTATGTTATAATATCCCGCAAACATAATTTCAGGTAGTGCATCCTCTGTGTTTTGAATAAGTGCAATTAACCCTATCATGACAGGACCAGAATTGTCTGTAATGTAATCACACAATTACACAACAGATAAAACTTTCTGGCTGGGTTTGTGCCCACTTCTGTAGAGCGAAGCATGACACTATATGACATAATACCCAAATACATCATGGCAGCAATAGCCACATCCATCACTGAGGGGTCAAGTAAATATAAATTAGTTTTATTCTTTATTTTCTTCTCTTTTATTCAAAGTAATATTTTGTACATCTCATATAGATAAGCGATAGACCTTGCATTTTGATGGACTTTAGTTATTGCAATTTTTTTCCTCTGCATTTATTTATTATTATTTTTTTTTTTTCTTATTTTTCCAAGCTACTCTATAGCATGTTCTGAGAATTAAGAGAGAGAGAGATTACAAAAACAGAAATGTATTAATTATATAAACCTTACATGATTTCTATGTTCTGATAAATTATCTATACCATTACTCAAGGGGATCTACCATTTTAACTGATTTTGAAAAAACTATCAGGCCTCCACCATCGGAGCCTCACCAGATCCCCCATCAATACAACTCCTCTCCGGCATCCAGCCATACCTACAACACTCACTCACTAAAGAGATAATAGACACCATGGCAGAGTTCACCATAAATGTACATGCCATGGCTGTAGTGGACAAAGTAGCAGATGGCATCGTATCACAATTATTCCTGTGCCATTGGCTTATTGGACCAAGCTTGTTTTTCTCCTTTAGTAGCAGCTCCATTTATATGGTAAAGCTTTTAGGCAATAGCACCTAAAGTGAATGTAAACCTTCAAATATTAATATTATTAAAAATTATAGCAAAATAAAAGCTTTTAGGTACCAAATAAGCCGGGTGCAACGGGGAAACTGCTGATGCACACCAACAATCTCACGATCATGTCCACTTGCCAAACTCCTTTTTACCTGGGATAAATGGGTTAAGAAGTATCCAATTTGACATAGGTATATTTATTTGTGAGGTACATCTTTACAACTTGACACCCCAATATTTGTGCCCTGTCTTCTTGAAGTAAAATGAATTCCAGATACATGCTTGAGTACTAACTGATAAAAGTCCTTTATCCAGTGCCAGTAAATGGCATCTAAACCTCCATGCGTTGGGAGAGCCCAAATTCTGTATGGTACCTTTACCTGCCATGTATTATAGGTATGTTTACGGAGGTGGGATACATGATTGTATTTATTTATAAAGTCACTTATTTTTTAACAGATCCAGCATCCTAGTGTTCTTGGTCTTGAAGCTGGCCAGCAAATCAAGGTTAAGTATTATGGCAGAGATCCAGCCTCAGGTCACATGAGGATCTCTAGACGAGCACTCCAAGCTTCCAACATAGTTGCAAGAAATCTGCATAAAACTGAACCTGTATAAACAATAATTTGAAATGTAAATTAAACTTTTGTATATATTTACCATTATTTTTTATTGTTACCTATTAAACAATTACAGATGGAAAAAAATGTATATATCCTGTTGCTCATATGTTATATATCAAGACAAAAACTAAAATATACATTCTTGTTACCTATACATGATTACCTTTTTACCTACTAATTTTTGGTGATGATTTTATTTAAGGTAGGGGCAAAGCAAGGCTAAGCTTTTCAAAGAATTTTAATTTGATAAGGGAAATTGCAACTATAGTTATTGATTATTTGGAACCTGCATTTTGACATGGGTGTAATGATTAATTTTCCATCAAAAAGAATATAAGGCAAATTACCTGTAAAGGCAAAATAAAGTTTTGAGATGACAAGATTTCCCAGTAATTATGTCTGATTCCTTTGAGTATCTTGATTAACAAATGTGATACTAAGATGTAAAGGTCTGTTCAAATGACCTAGCAACTGGTCTTTCTGAACACTAAT
>NC_091586.1:13867738-13872738 GCF_042767895.1 Penaeus vannamei
ACGCACACACACACACACACACACGCACACACACACACACACACACGCACACACACACACACACACACACACACACACACACACACACACACACACACACACACACACACACACACACACACACACGCACACACACACACACGCACACACACACACACACACACTCACACACACACACACACACACACACACACACACTCACACACACACACACACACACACACACACACACACACACACGAACACACACACACACACGCACACACGCACACACACACACACACGGACACACACACACACTCACACACGCAGGCACGCATACACGCACACACACACGCACACACACACGTACGCATACACGCACGCACACAGACACACACACCCACGCACGCACGTACGCATACACGCACACACACGCACACACACACACACACGCACACACACACACACACACGCACACACACACACACACACACACACACACACACACACACACAGACACACACACACACACACGCACGCACGCACACACACACACACACACAAACACACACACACACACACACACACACACACACACACACACACACACACACACGCACACACACACACACACACACACACACACACATACATACACACACACACACACACGAGCGTGTTTGCGTGTGCGCACACCAGTCACGGAGAAAAAGTAGATTATAAGCATGAATATAGACAAATGGCCAATTTTGTTACCTTGGCAGTGACAGAATTTCCCGACAAAAAAGTATAAAAACTGAAACGATACTGGTAGAAAAAACTGTTTCTAAAGCCGGACTCCGTCGCTCAATGTCGTGTGCACTGACCTTCACCCGCTGTGTCTAGTTAATGTGCTGCAATGATGGTGGCTGCGATTATACTTTATGATAATGGTAATGACGGCAATAAACTTGTCATCGTGTGACAGTAACAGCGATGATAATAATGAGAATGAAAAGTCCAGAACAACGTGACAGTACCGACTAAACACGACCCGTGATTTTTGCTCGCTGTGGTTATCCTCGGTGTATTTTCGACGCCCTTTTGTGTTAGGTGGCGAAGCGTAAACTCTTATTGCTGAGTGCTTGAAGACCACATCCATTATTTTGCTGTTTTTCGTTCCATCGCGTGTTTGTGCGACAGAACGTTAGAAAAGCCTGAGTCGAGTTTTGTGTCGTGTTTCTTTCGATTCGCTTGTGCACGAGACCGCGGGGAGTCTCCAGCATCGTCGCCGCTCGCATCCACGCATTCTTGTGCGGGATAATTGAAACTGTTGCTCCATAGCTAGCTTAAGAACTATTTCAGCCTTTGATAATGATGATATAGTTATTCATATTTACCTTTCGCATTTTACTCTGCAGTGTTATAGATGTTTTATTTAAGAATCATCCAAATCATCATTCACTGCAACATTTACAACTCACCAAGAAACCGAAAGGAAAGGGCTTCTTAACTTACTTACCCTGGATGGCATAATGCATACGTATGCGGTATTGTCAATGTGGTCAATAAGCACATCAGAATGTACATTATGCGGGCAATACAAGGAACTTTATCTGCAACATGTATGTATGTACTCAACGGTACTCATGAGGACTACATGAAGTTCCTTTACAGTGCGAATATCTGCAAGCAAAATCAGATGCGAGGAAATAAACTGAAGGAAACATTTTCTATTTGGAACGATCCATTCCACGCCCCTTGCCACATAGAAGGCAAATCGGACGCAAGAACTAAGGTCTGATCCACTTCTTAATTCTTACGGTCGTATACCATAAGAAATCGTGGAATACACTTAGCACAAAATCCTCTACTAAGGAATAATACAGCAAAAAAAAACTGGTACACCAAAATAGGGCAAGAGGATGATAACATTGTATTCTTGAATCTGCCAATCCTAAAGTTACGTCGACTTCCTACAATCGTGAAGACTTGCAGCAGAATTTAAGAACCGTTATACAATTTCTTTGGGCATACAGCCATTAGTGTCACATTTCATATTCATGACCCCAAAAATTAATCAGTAAATCACGAACTGTTATATATGTGCATATACGGAGAAAGAAAAAGATATCGAGGAAATATGGCCTGCAAAGGGGAAGGAACGAGCAAGACATCTGCCATTCCCTCCGACCAGCTGTTGAAGCCACTCGGTTGCGAAAAAATGAAAACAATTTGCGAATCGCGGTTGCTAACTTTTTAGAACATGATTTTGTTTCCGGGTGTCATCGTTTTTGTTTCTGTTGTTTGAAATATGAATATATATGTGTGGGGGATTTAACAAGAAAAATGACTGAAAAGAGTATCGATTATCATTATTATTATTATCGTATACACATACACAAACATACACACACACATAAACACACACATATATATATGCATATATATATATATATATATATATATATATATATATATATATATATATATATATATATATATATATATATATATATATATATATATATACATATATATATACAGCGAGAGAGAGAGAGAGAGAAAGAATTACATTTCTAAAATTTACATATAGGGTAAAGGATAGGGATAGCAGCAACGCAAGTATTAATATATGAAGAAAAAAACAGGTGAATAAAGATGCTGTTATGATCAGTTTTAGCAGTTTAATCTCTTTAGTCCACAAACTTTGGTACCAGTGTTCTATTATCCGTTTGGCGAGACAGTACGGCCTGGTAATGAATAGGCGTGGATCGCAGGTGACGCTTTTTACGCTTGTGACGCGTGTGACAGCGACGTAATAGATCTCATTGTAGGAAGGAAAAGTAACAGCAATAAAACAACTTTTCATGCAATGAGTTGCATGTAATGAAAAACGCAATTCTAACTAGAATTCGATAAACGAATATTCTTAAAATATTAAGCATTTATCTCGCTCGCTGTGGGGCCGAAGCAGCAACGTCACTTCCTCTCCTCTCTGGGCTCGGGAAATTTCTGAGAGCGTCATGGCATTCAAACGCCAAAATTCCAAATAACCATAAAATTCCTTAATATGGGAAGATCCGATCCTAAAAAGGGCGCAAGACCGCTCGCCATGATACGGTCATCAATCAAAAGACGCGTGGATCTCGTTCCGAAGGAGTGGTTCGCTTGCGGCTGTGGGGGAGGAGGGGACGGGGAGGGGGCAGTGCTCGGCGCCCTCACCACAACTTTCACTCTCTGTGATGTAATCTCTCCCGTCGGCACAGCACTCAGCACTCTGCCGTAATTCCATTCTCTGGAACGTTTGTGTTGGCCTACGGCCGCCTGTCGACCAGACCAGGGGGGAAGGGGAGAAAACAGGGTGGGAGAGGGAGGAGTACGGAAGGGAGGAAGGATGAATAGGGGGGGGGGGGTGAGAGCACACCCGCTAACTCACGTAGACGCGTGTTTCCGTGGTAATGAGCGCCGAACTCTGACCACGTCGACACCGCGATTGAATGCGGAGGGGGGGGGGGGTCATCTTACAAGCGTGTGCCTCTTGACTAGAATGAATGAATCCTTCCGAAGTTGTGAAATGTGATTCCTTCAGCATCACGGCTTCAAATGTGTCATATCTAAGTTCACGAAGAAAAAAATTTAATCCCGCCGCAGCCGACATACAGTCCTGAGCGCAACCTTCAGCGCAGAGGCCGTCGCCGTAAATTGCAATGATAGCGATATGTCGCCCTCGAGCAGCCGCGACGTCTCCCGGCCTTAATGCCGGACATTCACGATTGCCACGCGCATCACAATACTTATGATGACGCAACACGTTCTGCGGGAATTGAAAACATCTTTTTGTGGGCGGTTTACAATTTAAAATTATTCCTCTGTTTTGAATGCCGCGTATTTGAATGATTGTGCATTCAAGTTTCTCAGCAACACCACGAATAACTTCTGAAACATGAGTACCTAACTACTACAAGCCGCGTAACACTTACCGGCAGCACAGGGACATTTGCGGGCAGTTATTACCATGGCATTGCGTGTCGATGCACCGTCATTAATTCTTATATGCGCATAGATATTCAGATACCGATAGATTTTAATAATGATAATATTATCAATCACCTTAGACTACAGTTTTTGTAATCATGTTATTACGTCACTATATTGTTCCTAAGTAATGAATTGACATGCATATATATAGCACAGACGGTTACATATTTAAAGTATTGAGTATGCATTAGCCTTTTAAAAGCTACAGGAAAAGATACAGTGAAACCTTCCGATGGTAGAAAGACTGGATATTACGAGTGAATAAATAAAATGTGATATGTAAAAAAATGAGGACATTGAACTCCTGGAGTAATTTTGTTAGTGCCTGTCAAGGTCTATATATTACAGTAAAGGCCTTGGTGTCTATCACTTCCCACAGAGTTAAAAGAATATGGAATGGAGAGACCGAGAAATTTGTTATATTTCAGTGGAAATTGGCATCTAATATAATACAAATAACTAGTTTTATGGTGCATTTCAAATAACCAATCAAATTACTGGTTTTACCTTCCCCGAAAAATAATGTCAAAGTGCTTCAGGCATCGTGGAAACAGACCGTCAACTACATTGTACTTCTTTAAACTAACACAAACTGGCCAACCATTTATACCTTACTCCCCTTATTTCAAGATAATGATATATTTGGGTACTAATCTGGTTTTGATAACTGTCTCGGTGGGCTGTTCAGCTCATGATTTTAAGCAGATAGGCAAGCGGGGAACTGTCCTTGACTGTCCTCGGTCAGACGATAAAGATCGGGAGAAAGGCGGTGACCTTGCGGGAGGGACCAGCTTGCCGTGAAAGTCTTTCCGATAAGCCGTGTTTGGTTGCGTGTTCTGTTCCCAGAATTTACCTGGAATTGCCTCAAAAACCAGCCATATCAGGAAATGTACCGTGTTGATTTGCTCTAAGCTACGTCGAATTTGCGTATTTGTAGGAAGATAAGGAAAATAACCCTTGAAAAAAATACTTTTTCGGATACAGATTCTTAAGAACAC
>NC_091586.1:13882738-13887738 GCF_042767895.1 Penaeus vannamei
TCATCTGAAGTAGACGAGACAGAGGAGCTTGTGATGCACCTAAGTAAATATCGAAGCATTGTCACGGTGCTTCAGTAATGAGCTTGAGATAATGCCTTCTGAAGGAGGCAGAGAAGTGGACGCCGCGCCGTGGCGAATCTGAAATGTTACTCATATCATATCCTCGAGCATTTTGCGGACAAAGGAATAAAGGGAAAGATTCTGACTCGAACCGGAGGACATCCCAGCAACACATATTTAACTGTACATTTTAAGGGTATTCCTCTCTATCTGAATTTAAACCTGATGCATTGCCTATTTAGTGGTATTATTGTTACGAATAGTGAATTCCTTACACTGCACTAACAGTCTCTATGTAAGACAGCTTACGATAGATGTATACCTAGGTAAGCAACAGTTGATCCTTATCTCTCTTTCTCTCTCTCTCTCTCTCTCTCTCTCTCTCTCTCTCTCTCTCTCTCTCTCTCTCTCTCTCTCTCTCTCTCTCTCTCTCTCTCTCTCTCTCTCAGTGTCTCCCTTTCTCTCTCTCTCTCTCCCTTTCTCTCTCTCTCTCTCTCTCTCTCTCTCTCTCTCTCTCTCTCTCTCTCTCTCTCTCTCTCTCTCTCTCTCTCTCTCTCTCTCTCTCCCTCTCTCCCTCCCTCTATCTATCTATTTATCTATCTATCTCACTCACTCACTCTCTCTCTCTAATTCTTTCTTTCTATCTCTCTCTCTCTCTCTGTCACTCTCTCTCTCTCTCTCTCTCTCTCTCTCTCTCTCTCTCTCTCTCTCTCTCTCTTTCCCTTTCTCCCTCTCTCCCTCCCTCTATCTATCTACCTAACTATCTCACTCACTCTCTCTTTCTCTAATTCTTTTTTTCTTGCTTTCTTTCTCCCTCTTTCTCTCTCTCTCTCTCTCTCTCTCTCTCTCTCTCTCTCTCTCTCTCTCTCTCTCTCTCTCTCTCTCTCTCTCTCTCTCTCTCTCTCTCTCTCTCACTCACTCTCTCTCTCTCTCCCGACCCTCGTCTCTCTCTCTCTCTCGCTCCCTCTCTCTCTACCGACCCTTGTCTCTCTCTCTCTCTCCTTCTCTCTCTCTCTCTCCCCTCTCTCGCTCTCTTTCTCTCTCACTCTCTCCCTCCTTCTCTCCCTCTCTCTCCTCTCTCTCTCTCTCTCTCTCTCCTCTCTCTCTCTCTCTCCCCCCTCTTTCTCCCCTCTCTCTCCCCCCCCCCTCTCTCTCCCCCCTCTCTCTCCTCTCTCTCTCTCCCGACCCTGCTCTCTCTCTCTCTCTCTCTTGTTATTACATTTTATCGTATTGTTATCGTCATTATGGTAACAGATCGTTCGACACATGATTATTCTTAAAAATGTCATTGTCATTAAAGCCGCTGACATCATTTCCATCTTACCGAAAGCATCTCTAGCCCCATGTTGGTGCTGCCTTCCCATCTGGAAACTTTTTTTCTCTTCGTTTCTTTTCTTTTACTTTCTTTCGTTGAAAACTAATTTTCTTTTTATTTTGAAAAGGAATGAGTGCAAACTAGTATGCAAAAATGAATAGAAATGTGTTTCATTGTAATAAATCTGAAAGAAAATATGGCTTATATTTTAACATTGTTTTCACCGACATATTTTGAACTGAAATTCCAGCACAAATTACTCCGCTTCCTTCCCGACACTGGACCTAATCATAAATATTGAACATTGCCAAACACTTGTCCTCAGTTTGAATTTATTTTGTTGTAATCTTGAAATACTGTGACATCTAAATTAACCTTGAAATCATTCCTTTTGGGAAAAAGTTAATGTTAACTTAATATTTTTTTTCTTCACAGAAAAGAATACAAAATCAGTTGCTCACTTACTATTACCCCTTTTGTCTAAAAAAAGACAAAAATGAATCGCTGGTTCCGTTGTAGAGCGTAATAAGCATAAGAAGCAAACGGCTCGGAGGGAGGGAAGGGGGCGCACACTAACAAAATGTCCTGTGAAGAAATTTAATCACAAATGAACTATAATAGTCTTCCGGAAAGAATGGTAGCAGCAGCAAAGACGAAACCACCAAATCACCGTCTTGTTTTGAGAAGGAAGGCAGTTGTCATGGTGGCGAAAGACAGGCAGTGAAAGGAGAGGTGGTGGTGAGAGTGCGTACAGTGCTGGTGCAGGAAATGCAATGATGATAAGGTGATAAGAGAGATAATGAAAAATGGAAATGAAACCATAACAACAACGAAAGGGTATTTTGTCATTCTTAAGAAACTGGAAGCGCTAATGAATGCCAGATGTTGATGAAAGTGCGGGAAGGAAGACTGGCGGCGGCAGCGGGAAGAAGCAATTACGCAATGGCTTTAATGACTAACGATGCAGGGAGCGGGGCTTTCAGAGCGAAGCTGAAAGTGACAAGAACAGGGAAATGTCAGTGACTGATGAAACAGGTGATCGTATTTATCTGTGATAACCGGAACAACAGAGAAAGGTATCCTGTAGTTAGCGATAAGAGCGTTATAGGTTTAAGGGAAGGAATCAGGTGTGGCAACAACGAAGGGAGTTGCGTTACCTTTTTTTCCTATTTGACGTGAGATTTACATTACTAATGACAAAATACCGATAACCGTGAGAATGAATGGGAGTAAGATACTGCTGCAAGTATGGTAAATTACGGAATAATGGATGGTAAATATAAATGCGCTCCTGACAAGGACGACCCATTTTGTGAATTTCTCTACAGCAGGCGCAAAAGCATGGGTCCGATGGAGGAAATACCGAATGTAACGTAAATCTATGAAGGCTTCCATTTCTGTGTGCCTTAGAATCATCTTCTCAGTTCAAAGGCACAGTTCTAGCTGTCGCCAACACAGACTTTATTCAAATAGTCTTACAAATGCCGGCCAATTGGTTCCCAAGTACGAGTTCGCAGATGCTTGCGCCATATGCTGGAAATTCAATGTATGTTATGACGAGGAGCGCTGCCGCCGAAGGGAGAACGTGGGGAAGGAGCGGGGATGCTAAACCTTCCACTCGTTCGCATAGAGTGCAATGTCATGTTTTCTTATGTATAACATGTGCAAAATGATATGTAAGGGAAATGTAGCTGGAAAGAAACATAACATGCAAGTGAAATTACGGCAGTGCTGCTGATTATGTGGTAATGCTGAAAATGATTACAATGATAATGCTTATCATCGAATTTATCATCATGCCATTGAAAATGAAACCATTTATAACAGTAATGATAATGACGATAATGAAAATGAAGTTGTGATTATATAATCTAGTATCACAATTAAACAAAATGATAAAAACACATTAACAACGATACCAGTAAAAGAAAAGTAATAATGATTATAGTACTCATAACAATTGTTGTTGTAGCAGTGATTTTAACACCCACAACAACAATCACGATAATGGTAAGAATGAAATTGATAACGTCATCAATGATAGTAATAATAATAATGATTATACTGATGATGATGATGGAAATAATAAGGATAATGAAAATGGAAAATTAACGTCAACAATAATAATAATGATAATAACAATAACTATAACTATGGCAAAAACAATGACTAATAATGATAATACTAATAATATCAAGAACAACAAGAATAACAACGACAACAATGAAAACGAAAATAATAATAAAAACAATAATAATGATAATAGTAATAATAAGAATGAAAATGAATATCATATAAGCAATGATTATAATAATAATGGTAATGATGATGGTGATGGTAATAATGATAATGATAATAATAATAATAATGTTAATAATAATAATAACAGCAACAGTAACAGCGACAAGGATAATAGTAATAATATTAATAGTAATAATAATGATAACAACAGCAATCATTATAATAATGGTAACAATAAGAACAATGAAAATAATAGAAATAATAATAAACATGATGATAGCATAATTTTAATAATGATATCAGTCACAATAATGATGATAATAATGATAATAATATTAGTTACAATAAGAACGATGATTAAAAATGATAATATTGATTTATAATAGTAACAGTGATGATGATAATGATAACAATCATAATGATAATGAAAATAATGATAATAATGATAATATTCCTCCTCATCCTCACCATTATCATCGTCATCATAAAAATAGATGATAACAATAATGATATTAATAATAACTATTGTTATTATGATTATAATGGCAATAAACATAATAATGAATATGATAATAATGACGATGATGATGATGATAATGATAATGATAATAATAATGTAATAGCAAATTGATAATAGAAATAAAGATAATAATGCTAACAATAATAAGCATGCTCATATTAATGAGTAAATAGTAATAACAATAATACCAATAATGATGACAATAATGATTATAGTTTTAATAACAATGGCAATAATAACAATAATAATGATAATAGTAATAATAATAGCAATAATGATAATGATAATAATAATGATAGTAATTGTAATAACATTATCATCATCATCAGCATAATAATGATGATAATATTAATAATGATAATAGTAACAATGATAATGATGATGATAATGATAAGACTAAAGCAATAATAATAATAAGATAATAAGAATAATCTTAATAACGATAATAATAACTATAATGACAATAATGATGATGGTGATGATAATGATAACAATGATAATGTTGATAATATTAACGATAATGACGATTTTAACAATGACAATGATAATGGTAATGATGATACTAACAATGACAATTATAATGATAATAACGGTAATGATAATAATAATAATAATGATAATAATGATGATAATGATAATAATGATAATAGTAATGATAACTCTAGAAATAGCAATAATGATAATAACAATAATAATTATGATAAAGGCGATAATAATAACAATAATAATTATGATAAAGGCGATAATAATAACAATGATAATGATAATAATAATGATAATAATGATACGAAGAAGAATGCATTACCATTACTTTTATCATTAATAATAGTAACAATAATGAGAATGATAACAAAAAAACAATGT
>NC_091586.1:13908088-13920504 GCF_042767895.1 Penaeus vannamei
GTTTTATTTTGTTTTCTTTCCATATTTAGGGGACACAAAGACAGAAATTTTATTTTACATTACACCTTCCCATCATTTGCTACAAACGAAGTCTCAAGAAGTGGCCCTGTATCACGGAGGGAAATTGGCCATGGGGCATTGGCAGAAAAAGCTCTTCGGCCACTTCTTCCAACAAACTTCCCATTTGCAATCCTTCTCACATCCACTGTCATGGAGTCTAATGGTGAGTTTTGTGTGTGTGTGTTTGTGTGTGTGTGGGGGGGGGGATGGGTGTGGATGTGTTTATTTTACCACTACAATTACAATGTTTAAGATTTTAAAAAGTCACAAAAATTATGTTGCCAATATTTAAATAAGAATTGAATGTGTTTGAGGTAACATTGTATTATTACTAATCTAGTCTAAACCATATTTTTCTAAATTGTTACTAGGTTCCTCATCTATGGCAACTATTTGTGGTGGAAGTCTTGCCCTTATGGATGCTGGTGTGAGTCTGTCTTCTCCAGCAGCAGGGGTTGCTGTAGGGCTTGTGACCCGTTATAATGCCAGTGAACAGCTGCAGGAATACAAGATTTTGACTGATATCCTGGTGAGGATTTTTATTTTATTTTCATAACTCCTCAGGTGATAGAGATTGACCTTACGAGTATCTTTGTAACAAAAATAGTCCTTTGCAGAGTTATTACTTGGCATCAGAATGATATATCAATAAAGTTTGTTGTGAAAACATAATTTGGTTTACAATAAAAGAGCTAAATTGATTTGAAACATTTGTATTACTTGTTTACAGTTATTTTATAGTGAGATAAAATCTTATGTTACTCTTATACACTGCAAAATATTGCTTGTTAATAGAGCATTTTTTATTATATATTTATGTTCCTTAGGGTATAGAAGACTACATGGGCGATATGGACTTCAAACTTGCAGGAACTCGAAAAGGCATTACAGCTCTCCAGGCAGATGTGAAAGTTCCTGGAATTCCTCTTAAAGTAGTTATGGAGGCCATACAGCAAGGCACAGAAGCTAAAGGCACAGTTCTAGCCATTATGAGTGAAACATTAGCTCAGCCACGTGAACAGAACAAGGAAGCAATGCCTGCTCTAGAGAAAATAATTGTACCACCAAATAAGAGGAGCAGGGTCATGGGCCCAGGGGGAATCAATATTCGCAAGTTGCAGTCTGAGACAGGAGTTCAGGTGAGTCCTATCAACCCCAGGTAGCTTATACAAATCATATTCTTTCATATTAAAATTGGTTAATGCTCAAGAAAAAATCTGATTCTTTGAATGGTGATACATTTATTGGTGCAATTGAAAACCTGCTTTATGTATTTTGTATTTTGTGATTATTGATTATTAAAGGGAGAGATTAAGGATAAGGGATGTCATATGGGTATAGACAGGGAAGTTGGAAAGCAAGGAGGGAGGAACACAATGAAAGGAAACATCTATCCAGGTAATATCCCCACAATCCCTTGTTTGTTGTTGTCATGGGGGGGGCTTAGGAAATAGTGACTGAGTCCCAATGTAGGAGACCACCTCTACCTTGGACCTCAGCCCTTATCTCAACTAATTGTACATGGTCTTTTCTTCTACACCTTCCTTTTTCCTTCTCTTCTTCATCCCCTTCTGTTTACTTCCTAAGGTGTGAGAGCTGTAGTGAAAGGATGAAAGGCTGGCTTCGTGTCTGTCATGAAGGCTTCCAGGAGCTATGGGCATGGTATTCCCTTGGTTAATCACTTAGGCCTTACCCCTTATGGGGACCCTGAGGGGTAGACCCTTTCTTTTTCCTACTTATTTCAGGCTCATTAGAGGCATTAAGGCTTTACTCTTCATCAACTAGCCTATCTAAATTTGATTTCACTGGTTTCCTGACCCTACCTCTCCTTTGACAACTTTATCTATTATGAGCCACCCACCCAGGTCAACACTCAAAATGCACCCCTTCCTCTCTCCCAACATTCTACTCTCCATCTCCTACTGCACTCTCTTCCTCATTGGCTACCCTCTCCCCTCTTATTACTACTCTTCATACTTATTGTCCTCCCCACAGTACTACCTCATTCTACACCACCCTATCTTTCCCCTGCCCTCGTCCTTCTACTGTTTCCACTTCTGCAAACCTTTTGAATACTCTCTTTTGGCCCAGCCAAGTGGGATCAATTCTTTGTGATTCCCCCTAAAGCCCCTTATTCTGACAATACCCTTCTATTCTAACAATGTTTCCAAAAACAAGAAAGCAAAGATTCAGTTTGTAGTTGTTCACACCTTTACACAGTTCAATCTGAGTCCTAAGCTCATGCACTATTTACCCTGACTGATTGGTGAAACTATTCCTGCCGAACCTCACTCCTCTCCTAAAACTTGTACTGGAACTGTTTTTGTCTCCCCAACCGATTGTGCTATCTATGACAGAAACTGGTCAGACTGTGAAAACATCGTACTTTCCTGCCTTGTTGACCAAGAATAAGTCCTACACCAATATTGCCAAGATTAGCTTCCGTAGACATGATCTCCCCCATGAAGTTTATATTGGTGGAGTGTCATGCCCTGTCTGACCATATCAACCTCTTCCTTGTCAGTGTCAGAAATGTCATGGTTTTGACCACCCAGCCAAACATTGTTGCTCCACAGACCATTGCCGTATATGTGCCAACCTGGTCATGACTGCTCAAATTGCTCTGCTCAGTCAGTTACATGTACTAATTGTGGTGGCCAGACAGGAAGCACGGCAACAAGGTTTTTCTTTTCTCTATTTATTCAAAACTATCTTCTGCTTCCCTCCCATCTTCTGAAGATATCTCAGCATCTCCCCCAGTATCTCTTCTCACTACTCCAAACCATCCTACATCTACTCTCCCTCTTCCCTAGTGTAAATCCAGATACTCTATCACTTCCCTGATGCCTACTTCTCCCCCTCACTTTACTTGTCACACCAATCAACCTAAACATTCCACTCCATCTTCTACCACATCTACACCCTTCTCTTCCTCTGCTCCTTGGACATCTATCCCCGTTTCTCCTCACAAGAACACCTTCATTTCTCAGACCTCCCAACCCAACTCCCCTCCAGAAACTCTTAAAGACATGCAAAACTTCCTAAACATGACCCAAGAGAATGCTCCACTCCCTCATACACTCTCCAATCCCTCTCCTCCTCTACATTCAAATTATTTGCCAATATCCATCCTCCTCCTCAAGTTCCCCCTACCGTTCTTCCTCTGACTCTCTCTCAACACACTCCATCTGCTCATTCTTCATGTTCACCATTCCCTCTTTGTTTCCCATTATCCATAGTGCTCCCACCTGGATGATAGATCCCACCCCTCCTGACATTCTTCCTGATATTTCACCACCTTCCCCAGTCCCCTTATCTCATTCCCTGGATGCTTCTCCTTCTCCTTCTGCTTCTCCAACAGCCTTCTCTACCCATATTACTTTTTCAATGTTTCATATTGGCTTTTTTGCCAGGTTTCCTTTAACAATGTTCCTATTCTTCCCCCAACCACAGATATACTCCATTTTATGCAATCACCCTATGCCCTTAACCCTTTCCTCTTTTACTGATCTCTGCTTTACTTCATTTGCTCCCCCTCGTTACCCTTTTCACTATCATACTTTATGCTGTATAACCTTTGACATATAACACATTTTATCCTAACTGTTAACTCAGTTTTACCCTTTTTGCCCTAATACTTTACCATAGTGCTATATGAACCTTGATGGTTAGTACATTTATTTTTTCATCCATTAACCATTAACCATTAACCATTACCAAGGAAATAACAAAAGACACTCTATCCTCAACCCCATCACCTGCATGACATCTGCATTTCCTACATCCTCCTCCCTTATTACAATTCTTCAACCTTATTGCCTCCCCCCCTCACAGCACTACCTCATTCCACACCACTCCCTCTTCCTCTTGTCCTTGCCTCTCTACAATTCTCACCTCTACAAATCTTTTGAGTACTCTAGCCCAGGGAAGTGGGATTGATTTTTGTGATACCCCTTACAATTCCTTACTCTCCTAATACCCTACTCTTCCAACAGTGCCTCCAAAAACAAGTAGGCAAAGTTTCCCTCCACAGCCATGCTGATCATTCATGCCATCTGAGTCCCAAGCCCATGCACTATCTACCCTGGTTGACCTCATTGGTAAGCCTATTCCTGCCCAACCCAACTCCTCCCTTAATACTTGTACTGGAACTGTTTTCATCTCCCCAGCTGACTGATCAGACTGTGAAGATGACTTACTTGCCTGCCTCACCAACTATAACGCAATATCTATTTAGTGTTACACTATCCCATCTAAAGGAAACTGTAAGTCCAACATCAATATTGCCAAGATTACCTTCCATAGACATGACCCTCCCAATAAGGTCTTTATCGGAAGAGAGTCTTGCTTTGTCAGATCATATTGACCCCCCCTCCCAATCAGTGCCAGAAATGTTGGCATTTTGGCCACCCTACAAAGCACTGTTGCTCCACAGTTTGCTGCTCTCTATGTGCCCAGCCGAGTCATGACCGTTTAAATTGCCCTGCACAATCACATGCATGTGCCAAGTGTGGTGGCTCACATACTGTATTTTATAGGAGTTGCCCATGCCTAAAAGCTTGAATCTAAAGTGGCAGTCCTCAGATACAAGCTCTTTAAGAGGCCAGACAAGAAGCACACTGAAAAAGGTTTTCAATTACTCCCTACTCAAATACTATCCATCACTCAACTCCTCTCCCCTCTACCCAGATTGTCTCTACATTTTCAACAGTAAAATCCATTTTCCATTCTGAATCCAAATATTCCAATGTCCACCACATCCCCTATGCCTGCTCCCCCTCACTTTACCTATCACATCAGACAAGCAAAACATTCCACCCCTTCCTCGCCTACCACATCAATTCCTACACCTACATCTACTCCTCTCCTCTTCACCTCCTTATAAAAAAATATAAAAAAAAAACTTTGGGTAGGGAGGTTTCCCAAACCTCCCTTCCCATCTCCCCTTCAGAAAGCCTTGAGGACATCTGAAATTTCCTAAGCTTAACCCAAAGAAATGCTTCTTTCTCTCACCCATCCACCAAGCCCTCTACCCCCATTTCATCTACATTCAAAGTGACTGCTGACATCCATCCCCTTCCTCTTCCTCATATTCCCCCTACCCCTCTTCCTCCACTTCCTCCACTTCCTCCCAACATACCCCATCCTCTTCTTCCCCCCTGCACCCTGCCTCCTTCCTTATTATCCTTCCTACTCCCTCTTGGATACTCACATAAATTCATTTTATGACTGCATTGTCACGAGGTTCATCTCCAGATGAACCTCGTGACACTATACCTCCTCCCCCTGATCCCCTACCTCATTCCCCGGACTCTCCTCTTACTTCTACGACATCTATTTCTACCTGAAGTTGAATATTTGAGGTTTCTCTTCTCACAAACCTGACTTTCTTTACCTCCCATCTTCCAAAAACCTGTCCATTGTCTGCCTCCAAGAAACCTTCCTCACACATCCTCTAATACCAATAGCCATTACCGTTTTCTATCATCACCTTACTCTCTACCTGCCTCCTCCACACTTGGCCATCATACCTCCCTTACAAACCATTAAACCTTGCACAGCTATTCGCATTTTCTCTGCTGCTGGATCACAATTACTCCATCCACCTTTTCTGTTAGTTGGAGATTTCAACTATTGCCACACCCTTTGGAGTAACTCCACAATTACTTCCTAAGGTTGTTTCCTGGAACACTTTTTCTCAAACACTGACCTTATTCTCTTAAATTCAAACTTTCTCATTCACTTTGACATGCATACCCAATTCTTTTCATGCCTTAATCTTTCTCTTTGCTCTCCTTCCCTTTATCTAGACTTCTATTGGTCAGTTCTAGACCACTTTCACTATAGTGATCACTTCCCTATCCTCTGTACTCCTACATTCTATGTCCCACTACCCAACCCCTTCACTGGTGCCTTCACAAAGTTGACTGGCATACCTTTACCTCTCTTTCTACCCTTGACCTTCCTCCTTCATCCTTCCCTTCCACTTCAGACATGCTTCTATACTTCTTAGCCAATATCCTTAATGCTGCCTATACAGCCATTCCCCAAACTTCCCAACCTTACACTTCAAAATGTGTTCCATGGTGGAACTCAGACTGTAGCAAAGTGCTTTGGTTGAAGTTTGCAGCTAGGAACAAGTTTCATAACATGAGAGGCACTCCCAGTGAATTAACAGCCATCATATAATCTAGAAAGGCATTAGCTCATCTTCACCGTATAAACTCAATCATAAACAGCTGGCACGAGTATGTTTCATCCATAAATTCATTTACACCTGTCTCAGCAGTCTCGTGGCAGATCCATTAACTTTCAGCAAAACATCCTCATCTTGCCCCTGTCCTCCTTATCCAAAGTAGGCTTATTTCTGACCCTCTTCAAGTTGTTACTGAACTTGGTACCTATTTTAGCCAGGTCAGCAGCAGCTCTCCCCTCTCTCCTTACTTCTTTTCTTTAAAATCAGACAAGGAGCATACTCCTATCTCCTTCTCCCAGTCCTCTGTAGAATCCTATACTGCCCCTTTTTCTTCTTCTGAAATCTGTTATGCATTGCAGTCATGTCACAACACCCATGAAGGACTAGACAGTATACATACCGTATGTTATGACACCTTCCATCTACTTCCTTGTCTTTCCTCTCATCAGTATTCAGTAACTTATGGACAACCAGAAACTTTAATCCCCACTGGCGTGAAGCTCTTGTACTACTTTTTCTAACACCTAACAAACCTCGTACTCTTCCTCAAGACTACTGTCCCAAGCACTCACAAGCTGTCAATGGAAATTGCTAGAAAAGATAGTAACATCTACCTAATGTGATACCTCAAATATCACAACCTTATCTCCAAATCAGTTTGGATTCCATCATGGCCAAAGCATAAGTGATCCTCTTGCTTATTTTGAAACACAAATCGCATCAGTATTTGCATATTGTGATTCAATATTAGCTGTCCTTTTCAACCTAGAAAAGGCATATGATACCACATGGTAAAATCATATCCTTCAACAACTATCTTTCCATGGCATACATGGTCCTTTCTTACTAATTGCACCTTCCATGTCAGATTTGCCTCTGGTCCTTCCATACCTGTTTTCCATAAGATTTTCCAGTCTGCTATAACATCAATCTTTTCTTGGGTTTCCAACCACAGCTTTTGATTTTCTACTTTTAAAACCTTTTCCAACCTTCACATGTAAGCTCCCAACCTCCACTCTTTCTATATGGTGCTCCTGTCAAATTTCACGTTCGTGCAAGTTCCTTGGTCCCATTTTTGACTTGAAACTGGCTTGGCAAGATCATATAATTTCTGTTAAAGAAATGGCCACCCATTGCCTCTGACTCTCACAGACTCTCTCATATATATCCTGGGGTTCAGGCCACAAAACACTCCTTCATCTCCATATTACCCTAATCCTCTCCACCCTTGATCATGGTTGTCATATATATTCTACTGCCTCGCCTCCCTTCTCACACACCTTGACACAATCCACCATTGCAGTCTTCATTTAACCCTAGGTGCCTTTTGATCCTCTCCAGTTGAGAGCTTATTTTCTGAATCAGGCTTACCATCCCTTTCTCCATGTCGTTCTCTTTGTCTGTAAGAAGCTATGCTTGTTTTCACCAATTTTTCTCCAAACTAACTTTCCTTCAGTCCCTTTGTCATACCTTCTCCTCTCCATGTTTACCTACCCCTTTCCCTGTTCATATGGATGCTCTACTTGCCTACTCAACTATTCATTATCTCTGATTCTTTCCTCTTTCTGCCTAATCTTTCCCTTTCCGGCGTATACCTCCTGTAATTGCTCTTCTACCCAAATCAAACATCCCACCTTCTGTCGTACTTACACATTTTCTTGTACATATTTCCATTCACTCCAGTACCCATGTCCATGAAGACAGCTCTAAATCCACCTTGGGTGCTGGTTTTACCATAGTCTTTTCTTTCTCACACATACAACTTGCCAGTTCTTCCTCAATCGAGCATCCTTACAACAAAACTATTTGTGATCCTCTTCGCTTTACAATGCATGTCTTCCATCTCTTCTTCATCCTTTACCATCTTTACCATCATCATCATCAAGGAGCTGACGCCGACAGGGGCGCATAGCCGCATCCAACCTTCGTTTCCACCTACGAGGATCCCTCATGGCTAGACGCCAGGCAGGGACTCGGCCCATCTCTAATTTTTCACGGCAGGTTTGGTCGATCTGCCCAAGCCACGACTTCCTAGGTCGTCCCACAGGCCTCCTCTACCCAGGGTTGTCTCGAACAGAGACGACCTGATGGGCAGGATCATCCTGAGGAAAGCGAGCCAGGTGGCCGTATAGCCTGAGTTGGCGATCACAGATTGTGCAGATAACATGTCCTGTGCCAGTCTCACAGTGCAACCGTTGGTTGGACACATGGTCCCGCCAACAGTACCCCATGATCCGGCGCAAGGACGTATTACAAAAGGCTTCAAGACGAGCCTCCAAGGTACAGGACAATGTCCAGGTTTCGCTACCGTATAGCAAAACTGGCATTATCAGGGCCTTGAAAACCCGTAGCTTGGTCCTTTTGTACAGGTACCGACATCTCCAAATACTCTTGTTGAGAGAGTTCTTGCCCCTGCTGCCAGGCCAATCCGTCTGCTGACTTCATGGTCTGACAGCCCAGAGTTATGAACTACACTACCAAGGTATGTAAAGCTCTCTGTGACTTCAATGTCCTCGCTGCAAGCACGTACCAACTGAACAGGTTCTCCTAACAAGTCCCCAAATTCCTGGACCTTAGTCTTGGTCCAGGAGACCTCTAGACCCAAGGGTTTCACTTCATTGCTAAATGCATCGAGAGCCGCCACTAGGGTTTCCAAAGACTCAGATAGAATGGCAACGTCATCAGCAAAGTCAAGGTCTGTAACCTTGATATTGCCCAGTGTTGCTCGACAATGACTTTGAACAGTAGCTCTTCCCAGTATCCAGTCCATGCAAGTGTTGAAAAGAGTTGGCACAAGGACACAGCCTTGCCTCACTCCTGAACTAACAGGAAAGAAGCTCGACAGGCCCCCACCACACTTTACAGCACTTTCAATACCAGTTTACAGGCTTGCTATTAGTCCAATAATCTTTGTTGGAATTCCTCTCAGTCTCAGGATCTCCCAAAGTGATTCCCAATGGACCGTATCGAATGCCTAGTTGAGGTCGATGTAGGCTGCAAGCAGCCCACGCCCGAACTCATGGCGGCGCTCTACAATGACTCGAAGCGTGAGGATACGGTCTATTGCAGACTTTCCAGGAGTGAATCCGGATTGCTCCAGTCTCTGGTGCCTCAGTAGATGGTCTCTGATACGTCTCAGAAGGATGCGGGCGAGAACCTTGCCTGGTATACTGAGCAGTGTGATGCCTCGGTGATTGCTGCAGTCCCAACGGTCCCCCTTCCCCTTCCAGAGAGGGATGGCCACACCCCTCAACAGGTCAGGAGGAACGGTACCGGACCGCCAGATGGCAGCCAGGACAACATGTAAGCCCCGTGCCATAGGTTCACCACCAGCCTTTAACAGTTCAGCCGGTATGCCGCAGATACCTGCTGCTTTACCACTCTTCAGCTTGGAAATTGCCCCCCTAACTTCAGTTAGGGAGGGGAGGGTCCTCACTGATGGGTGGATCCAGCAGAGGGATCTCGACACTACCCGCATCCAAGTTAACTGTTGGTAGGTTAACCTGGTACAACTGCTCAAAATACTCAGACCAATGTTCCCGCATAGCAACAGGATCTGAAACGATCTGACCACTTACTGAGCGAACTGCTGTCACCTGTGAAGAGGGCTTGGAGTTCAGCTTTCTCAGGGCTTGGTATGCAGGACGAAGGTCATTTACTAAGAAATGGCCTTCTACCTTCTCCTCTGCAAGACTCCTAATAAACTGTTCCTTGTCCCTTCTTAACAGAGACCGAGTTCTGTGCACATGAGAACGGTGCAATTCCTGATCCCCTGTCAGACGATCCGCACGACATGCATCAGTGGCTTCCAGTGTCTCCTGTGAGATGGAATTCTGTACTGCTCTTGGGCGTACACCAATCGTATCTTGAGCTGCATCAAGTGTTTCATGCTTGAAGGTATCCCACAGAAGAGCAGGGTCTGTCAGACTGTCGAGCATTGCGAAACGATCAGAGATTGCCTCAGCAAACCCACGGGCACACTCTCCCTCCCTCAGCCTGTCCAAATGAAACACCTTAGGGTGATCATTTGACCGCTGGGGAGTTCTGAAGTGGACCTGGAGGGTAGCCACAAGCAATCCATGGTCAGTACCACAGAACTCAGCACTCCTGTACACCCTGCAATTCTGGAGGATCCTCCAACGAGTGCTAATGAGTATGTGGTCGATCTCCTTGGGGATGTGGGTCTGGGCGCTGGTACCAGGAGCCAGAAATCCTCAATTTCTGGGACCCAGCAAAGTCCCGGAAAAGGAGGCTATTCTCACTACCGGCATCAGCTCCTGAACCATGGGGACTGACAGACATCTCATAGCCAGCTCGATCGCAGCTAGATACCGCATTGAAGTCACCCAGAGCAATGCGAATATCTCGCCGGGGGCATCTGCCTACCACAGATGTAAGTTTGGCGTAGAACATCTCTTTCATGTCAAGTTTACAAACATCGGTAGGAGCGTACACAGCAATAAGAGACATGAAGCCAAAAGATAGCTTCAATCTCAATACCATTATACGCTCATCAACAGGAGTAACCTCTACTACCGAGGGCTGGATTCTGCTGGAGATGGCAATGGCTACTCCCTGGAGATGGTGGCCGTCGCTGCGGCCCTACCAGTAATAGGTGTAGCCACCTACACTGGTCATGCCGCTGCCAGGCCTCCTCACCTCCGAGAGAACAGCCACCTCAACTTTCAGCCTCCCCAGTTCCCTCGACAGTAGAAGCAACCGATCATCCTGACGCAAAGAACAGATGTTCCAAGCCCCCACCCTGACTTCCCGCCTGAGGTTCAGCCTCTAGCAGTCACTCCGAGTGGATGCCACCTCTGCCACCCCCACCAACGCTGCCCCGTATAAAAGGGGGTGGCGGGCTGTGTACCCCAACTCACGCATATCAATATCAAGCCACCCACCATATCAACCCTATAGCCCATAAGATACAAGATTAGATGTATTATCTGTCTTCACAACAAGAAAGGGTTCAATTTTGCCATGTCAGGATCCCCAGCAATGAGCATGCAGATGCCTTAGCATCCATGCGTTCGGAGAGCCCGCATTATCCACAACCCACCTACCCTGCTTTTCACACATTCCAGCCACTGACTACTACCCCTATTTCAAAACTTTCCACTATAACTGTTGGCAATCTTTCTGGTCAGGTCTGACCAGATAACCAATCCATCTCTCCTTGGTTGGCTCCATACCACCGAAACAGACACCGGGAAACTACTCTTGCCCATTGACAAATAGATCATACCTGCCTCTTGCATCTACACCACACTCCAACCCAACCCTGTACTCCTCATGCAACGTTCATCTTTCAGTCCAACGTATCATATTATCCTGCCTCCGCTTTGCTGAAACTTGTACCCTCATTTTACCTAACGTCCTCTCTACTCCGATACCCCAACCTTTTGGACATTCTCACAGAATCCCCCACCTTTTCAGTTAGCAATCTATTCTCCTTCTTCAGATGATCAAATTATCCTTTATCCTTAATGCTACCACTTCTATCAATCCCTATACTACCCCATTTACTCCCCTTCTCTTTACCCTTCATTAGCATACCATCTTACAGTGTCATATGACCATTATATATGTCATATATATATGTCATATGACCTAAGACATTTTGTTCTAATAAAGAACTCAGTTAAACCCCTTTCACCGCAATACTTTACCATAATGCTATATGACCTTTGATGTCTAGCACATTTGTTTGTTTACGCATTAAACAACCATTATAAAAAAAAAAAAATCCTAAATCCATTGCATTTACTTCACTATGATTTTTTCATTATCATTTTGATGTGGAATTTTTACGACCTGAGAATCTCAAAAACGCAAAAACACAAAAACACATATATGGTATTATGAGACTGTACTGAATGAAATTCACCACATTGGTATTAGCTAAATTGTTGCCCAGTGATAATGCTATGTCACAAACTACACAAAGTATTAGCTCTTTGTTCTTAATTGTATCATTCAAACTATTATACGAAAGGAAAGGTTTTGAATAAAATATCAATCTGTTTTGTAAACTGTATTGCTATCAATGATAAGTAGGTTTCAACATGCATAATATTTTATGTAATTTTCCCAGCTTACTTGGCGAGAAGATGGTGTTTTGTCAGCGTTTGCACCCAACCAGTCATCCTTAGAAGAA
>NC_091586.1:13969739-13990280 GCF_042767895.1 Penaeus vannamei
ATCATCGTAATTACTTGAATTAATGATAAAATTCTCATAATTACCATTAAGAAGAGAAAAAGTTGTTTTTTTAGGTTTCTCTCCAAAGGCATTATCATCATGGTTATCATTATAACCATTATCATCATGATTATCATTATTAATATCATCATTATTGCAGTTATAATAATTATCATGCCAATTACTATTGCTATTCTTATCATTATGACTAGTAATATAATGATAATAACAATAATGAAAATTTTAGAAATAATGATGACAATAATGATAATTATAATGACAATGATAATGATATTATTATTTCTATTGCCATTATTAGTATGAAAGTTATTGGAATAGAGTTGATTATTGCTATTATTGCAGTAACTATAAAAAGTATCATTATGATTACATAAATAGTTATAATGATAAAAATAGCAATAATAATTAGCATAATAATTGTTATAACTGCAATAATGATGATAATAATAATGATAATAATGATGATAATTACTATAATGATAATAATCATAAAAATAATGACAGTAATGATAATAATGATATTATTATTCAGCCCATATATAATCAAATACAGGCCAGAAATAATAAAATCCCAAAATTCGAAAAAACGGTAAAATCTAGGGTATCACAGCCTTTTGAGAGAAACGTCGAAAAAAAACTTTTTCGCTTTTTAATGGTAATTATGAGGATTTTAACATTAATTCAGGTAATTAGGATGATTTTCATGATAATTCCTTCATTATTGACAATAATGATAATTATGAAGATGATTATGATGATAATGACAATAATAATGATAAAATCATAATTATAATGATAATTTTGATAATTACTGCAATAATAGCAAAAATTAACTCTATTCCAATAATTTTGATACTAATAATGGCAAAGGAAATAATAACATCATTATTACTGTCATTATAATTATTATTATTGACATTTTTATTTCTAAAATTATCATTATTAAAATTATTATTAGTAGAAAAAAAAACTTTTTCGCTTTTTGATGGTAATTATGAGGATTTTAACATTAATTCAGTTAATTATGATGCTTTTCATGATAATTCTTTTATTATTCATATTAATGATGATATTTATTATGATAAAGTTATTATTGTTATTATAATTATTACTGTTGTTATTATTATTTCTAAAATTATCATCATTGTCATTATCATTATAGAAATAGTTATAATGAGGAAAATAACATTAATAATTAAGATAGTAGCTCTTATGACGATTATATTAAGGGTAATTATGGCGATAATTACTATAATGATGATAATGATGATGTTAATGCTATTAATGATAATGATGATGATGATAATAATCATAAAGCCCATCCATAATGAAAACAGGCTAAAAGTATAAAAATCCCCAAAGTCGAAAAAACGGCGAAATCTAGCGATATATGGCCTTTTACAATATAGTCGAAAAAACTCCCTTTTCGAGTTTATGGGATGATTATGGTGATTTCTGCAATAATTCGGTTAATTATGATGATTTTCATGATAATCCCATTAATAATGAGGATAATGATAATTATGACATTAATTAGGATAATTATGATAATAACAATAATACTAACGATAATGATAATTAAAAATAATATTTATAGTAGAAATAATCATAATATCGCTATTACTGTTATTATAATTTTTACTGTTCTTATTATTTCTAAAATTATCATTATTGTCATTATCATTATAGAAATAGTTATAATGAGGAAAATGACATTAATAATTAAGACAATAGCTCTAATAATGATTATATTAAGGGTAATTATGGGGATAATTACTATAGTGATGATAATGATGATGTTAATGCTGTTAATGATAATAATGATGATGATAATAATCATAAAGCCTATCCATAATGAAAAAAAAGCTAAAAGTATAAAAATCCTCAAAATCGAAAAAACGGCGAAATCTAGCGATATATGGCCTTTTGAGAATATGGTCGAAAAACCCCCCTTTTCGAGTTTATGGGATGATTTCTGCAATAATTCGGCTAATTAAGATGATTTTCATGATAATCCCATTAATAATGACGGTAATAATGATAATTATGACAATAATTAGGATAATTATGACATTAACTAGGATAATTATGACTTTAATTAGGATACTTATGACATTAATTAGGATAATTATGACATAAATTAGGATAATTGTAATAAAATGATAATTATAATGATAATTTCCGTAATTAATGCAATAATAGCAATCCTCAAGAATACTCTAATGATTTTCATGATAATAACAATAATACTAACGATAATGATAATAATTAAAAATAATAACAGTAGAAGAAATAATCATAATATCGCTATTATTGTTATTATAATTATTACTGTTGCTGTTATTATTTCTAAAATGATCATTATTGTTATTATCATTATAGAAATAGTTATAATGAGGAAAATGACCTTAATAATTAAGATAATAGCTCTTATAATGATTATATTAAGGGTAATTATGGCGATAATTACTATAATGATGACAATGATGTTAATGATATTAATTATAATTATGATGATGATAATTGTAGCGGGGCGTAGACCCAGTAGACTTTAAGTGGTCTGGTTGAGTCCTGGCTCAACCGAGAATATTGAGTTCTTTGCTCAAGGAAAGATTCGTCTGCTGTGAACAGATGTAAGGTTCCAGGCCTACGGCACGCTGCCACCACCCGATTAGTAGGTTCGGGAACCGTGTATGTCGTGTAAGTGGGTGTGGGTGTTGTATCAGAGAAGGGTGGAAAGAAAGTACAGAATGTGTGTGCTGAATGTTGGATGTGTAAGTGTGTAGATGTGAAAAGGGAGATAGCGTAGGCTGAACGTCTGCGTGGACGTGTTTGGAAGAAAAAAGCAAGATCATAGGATTCTTCTTCTTCCCTTCGGTTTGAGCATCCGCCTGCTGGGAGCGGGAACACAGGTATAGCTAAATGAATCTGTTCTTTTGATATCAGCTTAATATTCTCTGACTTATCTAGCCTTTTTACAGCCTTTCAAGGGTTGCGTGATGTCAGAGCAACCAGCGATGTGCTGTTTAGGAGACCCGAGTCCGAGATAGATTTAGGCATCTAACCTTGGTTAGAACCAGAACTTTAGTGGTGGTAAGACTATGAATTATTCTGACTGGAGTCGAGTAAAAGCTCGATGATGGTATGATGTTTATTTTTGGGAGCAAATTGCACTCACTAGGAAGTTACAGGCATTTTCAGTCATGGAAAAGTAGACAAAGGTGTGTGCATCACCAATTTATCACAGCGGCGGTGATGCACGAGAAATCAACACCAGATAAACTTACCACGATATAAAAATGTCTTCCCTAAGCTGGCGTCCCAACTCCAGAAGTACTGTTATTAGGGGGTCAGCATAAAAACATCCAAGTCCCTAAATTACGTTAAATTGTTAACATCCAACCCAAATGGATGTTAACTGTTAAACCAAAGCTAATGCTGACGGATACCTAGTAAGAGTACTTATGTGCAAAAGAATTAAGAAATAAATAATAAGGCTGAAAAAGTCAAGGAAGGGACTATTCACGAAGACTGCCTGAACACCCACAAGGTCAGACAGGAATCAACCGAAACAACAAACGACAACAACAAAAATCAAGTATCATGTGATACTAAGGGCTCGTTATCAGGAGATACGGAGCAACAAAAGTCTGTCTGATCACCCACAAGGTCAGGCAGAAATCAACAGAAACATATCAAACAAAATATGTAAAAAGATCCTGATAACGATCTTTTATCCCCGGAGGTACGGATCCTCAAGCAGGGACGATAGGAAACATTAACATTAACTTTAAAAAATATATATATGTACAGGAGGTATGACTCCTCAAGTACGAACGAAATACAACGAAGTAATAACTTAAGTCTTAAAAAGGGAAAGTCACACTGGAGGGACAATCACAAAGGGCTGCTTGATCACCCACAAGATCAAGTAGAAATCTACAAACACGCATTAAGCGAAACAAAACAAATCGACGATAAAGTACGTAAATGTACTTAAAAAGATCTTTATTCCAGGAGGTACGGATCCTCAGGCAGGAATGAAAAGAAACTAAGTGATAACTTAGTGTTAAATTTAATACACTGAAGGTACGGATCCTCAAGCAGTGTTCATCTATATCACTTGGTCCTAATGCTCTCAAACACTTGGAAATACACAAAAGAGTGCACCCTGCAGATAATAATGCAGCATGTCACGCTAAAGGCCAAAAGAGACCAGTCGTCTCCTACACACAACCAGCAACCACTTAGCTTTGAAGAGATACTCAGCAATCCTGGTAAATCCGTGCGCGAAGTATATCCTAGGGTAAATCCGAGCGAGAGCACAACACAGGTAAAATTGTAACCGCGAAGGACCAAAGTGCGGGACAGAGGTCAGGACCGAAGTTATCTTCCTTCCCCCTACCACGAGTACATATACCCCGAAAGAAACCCCCAGGCCAAGCCCCAGGCATGGCGCGAAAGAAGAATATAGGCAAAAGAGATGCCTGAAGACCAAGCCGATAGTTGGACAATCCAAACAACCGAGACGAGAGAGGGAAGGGGAAAAACAAAAAAGCAGGGTAATGACCGTCACCTCCTTCGGTGGTTATCGCGAGAATTTGGAGACGTCGACAAGAGGAAAGAATATTAGAAAAAGATAAATACAGGAAAGAATACGGAGAAAATTCGATAACAAACCGTTATAGTAAAAACTGTGCATATCGGCCATTACATATTTACAATATTCAGGTTTAACAATAAATAGTTTGGCTTGGCGACTTCAACTGGAGATGACATCATCCTACGAGTCGGGACGTACGCAGCCGTACACTACAATAATAATCATAAATATGGCTATTGTTGGGGGATTTATATATATATATATATATATATTTATATATATATATATATATATATATATATATATATACATTTATATACATATACATATATATATATATGTATGTATACATATGTATATATATATATATATATATATATATATATATATACATATATATATATATATATATATGTATTTATATATATGTATGTATATATATGTATATATGTGTATATATATTATATATATATGTATATATATGTGTATATATATTATATATGTATGTATATATGTATATATATATATATATATATATACATACATATATACATACATATATACATACATATATACATACATATATACATACATATATACATACATATATACATAAATATATACATACATATATACATACATATATACATACATATATACATACATATATACATACATATATACATACATATATACATACATATATACATATATACATATATACATACATATATACATATATACATTATATATATATATATATATATATTATATATATATATATACATAGGTATGTATATATATATGTATGTATATACATATGTATATATATATATATATATATATATATATATATATATATATATATATATATATTTATATATATATGTATGTATGTATGTATGTATATACATATATGTATATATACATATACATATATATATATATATATATATATATATATATATGTATGTATATATATATATGTATATATATATATATATATATGTATGTATGTATGTATATATGTATATATATACATATATGTATATATACATATATATATTTATATATATGTATATATATACATATGTGTGTGTGTGTGTGTGTGTGTGTGTGTGTGTGTGTGTGTGTGTGTGTGTGTGTGTGTGTGTGTGTGTGTGTGTGCGTGTGTGTCTGTGTATGTGTGCGTGTGTCTGTATGTGTGTATATATATGTATATATATGTATATATATATATATATATATATATATATATATATGTATATATATGCATATATATATATATATATATATATATATATGTATATATATATATATATATCTATATATATGTGTATATATATATAATTATAAATGGACTGAATAATAATTATTATCGTCATTATTATCATTACGGTCATTATTTTTATGATTATTATCATTATACTCATTATCATCATGATTATCATGATTATTATCATCATTATTGCAGTTATAATAATTATGCTAATTATTATTGCTATTTTTATCATAATAATGATTTATATAATGAAAATAGCAATAATGATAATTTTAGAAAAAATAATAACAACAATAATAATTATAATAACAATGATAATGATGTTATTATTATTTCTATTGCCATTTTACGTATGAAAATTTTTGAAATACAGCTAATTATTGCTATTATTGTAATTCTCAAAATTATCATTATAATTATGATTCTGTCATTATTATTGACATTGACATGGTCATTATCATCATAATTATCATCATTATCGTCAATAATTAATTAATTATCATAATGAAATAAAGGCCAAAAGTAATGAAATCCTAAAAGTTGAAAAAATGGCAAAATCTACCGTATTACAGCCTTCCGAGAGAAACGTCGAAAAAAAAAAAACCTTTTTCGCTTTTTAATGGTAATTATGAGGACTTTAACATTAATTTAGGTAATTAGGATGATTTTCAAGATAATTCCTTCATTATTGACAATAATGATAATTTTGAAGATAATTATGATGATAATGACAATTTTGATAAAATCATAATTATAATGATAATTTTGATAATTACTGCAATAATAGCAATAATTAACTCTTTTCCAATAATTTTCATACAAATAATGGCAATAGAAACAATAATAACATCATTATCATTGTCATTACAATTATTATTATTGTCATTGTTATATCTAAAATTATCGTTATTGCTTTTGACATTATATAAATAGTTACAATGATAAAGATAGCAATAATAATTAGCATAATAATTATTATAACTGCAATAATGATGATAATAATCATGATAATATTCATGATAATGACTATAATGATAATAATCTTAAAAATAATGATAGTAATGATAACAATGACCATAATAATTATTATTCAGTCTATTTATAATAAAATACAGGCCAGAAGTAATAAAATCCCAAAAGTCGAAAAAACGGCAAAATCTAGCGTATTACAGCCTTTTTTTGCTTTTAATGGTAATTATAAGGATTTTAACATTAATTCAGGTAATTATATTGATTTTCATGATAATTCCTTTATTATTGACAGTAATGATGATAATTGTGATGATAATGACAATGATAATGACAAAAATAATTATATAATCATAATTATAATGATAATTTTGATAATTACTGCAATAATAGCAATAATAAAATCTATTCCAATGATATTCATCCTAATAATGGCAATATAAATAATAACAACATGATTATCATTGTCATTATAATTATTATTATTGTCATTATTATTTCTAAAATTATCATTATTGCTATCATCATTATATAAATCGTTATAATGATAAAAATAGCAATAATAATTAGCATAAGGATTATTATAGCTGCAGTAATGATGATAATAATCATGATAATAAGTATATTGATAATAATCAAATAAATAATGACAGAAATGATAATAATGATAATTATTCCGTCTTTATAATGAAATGAAGGCCAGAATTAATAAAATCCCAGAAGTCGAAAAACCGGCAAAATCTAACGTATTAGAGTCTTCTGAGAGAAACGTCGAAAAAAACTTTCGCGCTTTTCAATGGTAATTATGAAGATTTTAACATTAATTCAGGTAATTATGATGATTTTCACGATAATTCTTTTATTATTGATAATAATGATGATAATTATGATGATAATTACAATGATAATGTCAATAATAATGATAAAATCATAATTACAATGATAATTTTGACAATTACTGCAATAATAGCAATAATTAACTCTATAATTTTCATACTAATAATGGCAATAGAAATAATAATATCATTATCATTGTCATTATGATTATTATTATTGTCATTATTATTTCTAAAATTATCACTAATGCTATTATCATTATATAGATAGTTAAAAGGATAAAAATAGCAATAATGATTAGCATAATAATTATTATAACTGCAATAATGATGATAGTAATAATGATAATCATGATGATACTGACTATGATGTTAATAATCATAATGGCAGTAATGACAATAATGATAATAATTATTATTCAGTCCGTTCATAATGAAATAAAGGCCCGAAGTAATAAAATCCCAAAAGTCGAAA
The DNA here is from genome assembly GCF_042767895.1 of Penaeus vannamei. Lineage (NCBI taxonomy): Eukaryota > Metazoa > Arthropoda > Malacostraca > Decapoda > Penaeidae > Penaeus > Penaeus vannamei. Next base: position 13,977,926 of record NC_091586.1, read on the forward strand.
AAACTGCAAAATCTAGCGTATTATAGCCTTTTGAGAGAAACGTTGAAAAAACCCTTTTTCGCTTTTTCATGGTAATTATGAGGATTTTAACATTAATTCAGGTAATTAGGATGATATTCATGATAATTCCTTTATTATTGACAAAAATGATGATAATTATGATGATAATGACAATGATAATTAAAATTATAATGATAAGATCATAATTATAATGATAATTTTGATAATTACTGCAATAATACCTATAATTAACTCTATTCCAATAATTTTCATACTAATAATGGCAATAGACAAAATAATAACATCATTATCATTGTCATTATAATTATTATTATTGTCATTATTTTTTTCTAAAATCATCATTATTTCTATTATCATTATATAATTCGTTATAATGATAAAAATAACAGTAATAATTAGCATAATAATTATTATAACTGCAATAATGATAATAATCATGATAATCATGCTGATAATGACTAAATTGATAATAATCATGATAATCATGCTGATAATGACTAAATTGATAATAATCATGATAATCATGCTGATAATGACTAAATTGATAATAATCATAAAAATAATGACAGTAATGATAATAATGATAATAGTAATTATTATTCAGTCCATTTATAATGAAATGAAGGCCACAAATTATAAATCCCGAAAGTTGAAAAACTATAAAATCAACCGTATTACCGCTTTACAAGAGAAACGTCGAAAAAAAACTTTTTCGCTTTTTAATGGTAATTATGAGGATTTTAACATTAATTCAGGTAATTAGGATGATTTTCATAATAATACCTTTATTATTGACAATAATGATGATAATTATGATGATAATGACAATGATAATGACAAAAATAATGATAAAATCATAAATATAATGATTTTGATAATTACTGCTATAATAGCAATAAATAACTCTATTCCAATAATTTTCATACTAATAATGGCAATAGAAATAATAACATCTTTATCGTTGTCATTATAATTATCATTATTGTCAGTATTATTTCTAAATTTATCATTATTGCTATTATCATTATAGAGATAGTTATAATGATAAAAATAGTATTAATAATTAGCATAAAATTATCATAACTGAAATAATGATGATAATTATGATAATCATGATGATAATGACTATAATGATAATAATCATAAAAATAATGACAGTAATGATAATGATAATAATCATTATTCCGTCCATTTATAATGAAATAAAAGCCAGAAGTAATAAAATCCCAGAAGTCGAAGAAACGGCAAAATAAATAAAAAAAAACTTTTTCGCTTTTTAATCGTAATTATGAGGATTTTAACATTAATTCAAGTAATTAGGATGATTTTCATGATCATTACTTTATTATTGACAATAATGATGATAATTATGATGATAATGACAGTGATAATGACAATAATAATGATAATGACAATAATAATGGTAAAATCATAATTATAATGATAATTTTGATAATCAATGTAATAATAGCAATAAGTAACTCTATTCCAATATTTTTCATACTAATAATGGCAATAGAAATAATAATAACATCTTTATCATTGTCATTATAATTATTATTGTTGTCATTATTATTTCTAAAATTAGCATTATTGCTATTATCATTATATAAATCGTTATAATGATGAAAATAGCAATGATAATTAGCACAATAATTATCATAACTGCAATAATGATGATAATCGTGATAATAATGATAATGACTATAAAGATAATAATAATAATAAAAATAAGGATAGTAATGATAAAAATGATGATAATAATTATTATTCAGTCAATTTATAATGAAATAAAGGCCAGAAGTAATAAAATCCAAAAAGTCGAAAAACGGCAAAATCAAGCGTATTAGAGCCTTTTGAGAGAAACGTCGATGATTTTCATAATAATTCCTTTAGTATTGACAATAATGATGGTAATTATGATGATAATGACAATGATAATGACAATAATGATAAAATCATAATTATAATGCTAATTTTCATAATTATTGCATTATAATTATTATTATCTTCATTACTAATGTCATTTTCGTCATTATAATGATCTATATAATGATAATGACAATAAAGATAATTTTAGAAATAATAACAACAATAATAATGATTATAATAACAATAATACCGATATTATAATTATTTCTATTGTTATCTCTATTAAGATATTCGTTATTATTATTGATATTATTATGAAAAAGGTTTTTTTTCGACTCCTCTCCCAGTAGGCTGTATTTCGCTTGATTTCGCCGTTTATTTTCGACTTTTGGGATTTTTACTTTTATTGTCATTATTATCATCATTATAGTCATTATTGATATCATCATGATTAGCAGAATTAAATCATAATTATCATTGAAACTCGAAAAAGGGGGGGGCCACGTTCGACTCATCTCTCAATAGTCTGTATTTCGCTAGATTTTGCCGTTTTTTCGAATTTTGGGATTTTTTTACTTTTAGCCTTTTTCTCATTATAGCTGGGCTTTATGATTACAATTATCATCATTATTGTCATTATTATCATCATTATTATAATCATTGTCATAATCGCCATAATTAATGTCATTTTCCTCATTATAATAGTCTATATAATGATAATGACAATAAATATAATTTCAGAAATAATAACAACAATAATAATGGTTATAATAACAATAATAGCGATATTATGATTTTTTCTATTATTTCTATTTTCATATTCGTTATTATTATTGTTATTATTATGAGAGTCATTAGAATGTTGTTGGTTATTGCTATTATTGCAATTATTACGCCAATTATCATTATAATCATCATTTTATAATTAATATCATAATTATTGTCATCATTATATATATTATCGTCATTATTGTCCTTATTATCGTCATTTTTGTCATTATTAATGGGGTTATCATCCTAATTAACAGAATTATTGCTGAAATCATCATAATTATCATTTAAACTCGAAAAACGGGGGGTTTTCGACTCATCTCTCAATGGGCTGTATTTCGCTAGATTTCGCCGTTTTTTCGACATTTGAGATTTTTTTTACTTTTAGCCTTTTTCTCATTATAGATGGGCTTTATGATTATAATTATCAACATTATTGTCATTATTATCATCATTATTATCATTATTGTCATTATTATAATAATTATTATCATTATTGTCATTATTATAATGATTATTATCATTATTGTCATTATTACCATAATTACCCTTAATATAATCATTATAATAATTATTATCTTCATTATTAATGTCATTTTCGTCATTATAATAATCTATATGATGATAACGACAATAAGGATAATTTTAGAAATAATAACAACAATAATAATTATTTTATAAAAATAATGATATTATAATTATTTATATTATTTCTATTATCATATTCGTTATTATTATTGTTATTATTATGAGAGTCATTAGAATGTTGTTGGTTATTGCTATTATTGCAATTATTACGCCAATTATCATTATGATTATCATTTTATAATTAATATCATAATTATTGTCATAATTATCTTTATTATCGTCATTATTGTCATTATTGATGGGGTTATCATCATAATTAGCAGAATTATTGCTGAAATCATCATAATTATCATTTAAACTCTTATAAGGGAGGTTTCCGACTTATCTCTCAATAGGCTGTATTTCGCTAGATTTCACCGGTTTTTCAACTTTTGGGATTTTTTTTTTACTTTTAGCCTTTTTCTCATTATAGATGGGCTTTATGATTATAATTATCACCATTATTGTCATTATTATCATCATTATCATTATTGTCATTATCGCCATAATTACCCTTAATATAATCGTTATAATAATTATTATCTTCATTATTACTGTCATTTTCGTTATTATAATGATCTATATATTGATAATGGCAATAAAGATAATTTTAGAAATAATAACAACAATAATAATAATTATTATTATTATCATCATTATTGCAGTTATAATAACTTTTATGCTAAATATTATTGCTATTTTTATTATTATAACTATTTATATAATGATAATAGCAATAACGATAATTTTAGAAATAATAATGACAATAATAGTAATTTTACTGACAATGATAATGATATTATTTCTATTGCCATTATTAGTATGAAAATTATTGGAATAGATTTAATTATTGCTATTATTGCAGTAATTATCAAAATTATCATTATAATTATGATTTTATCATTATTATTGTCATTATCATGGTCATTATCATCATAATTATCATCATTATTGTCAATAATAAAGGAATTATCATGAAAATCATCAAAATAACCTGAATCAATGTCAAAATCCTCATAATTACCATTAAAAAGCGAAAAAGGTTTTTTTTCGACGTTTCTCTCAAAAGGCTAGATTTTGCTGGTTTTTTCGACTTTCGGGATTGTATTACTTCTGGCCTTTATTTCATTATAAATCGACTGAATAATAATCATTATCATTATTCTCATTACTGCCATTATTTTTATGATTATTATCACTAGTAATTATCATCATGATTATCATTATTATTGTCATCATTATTCCAGTTATAATAATTATTATGCTAATTATTATTGCTATTTTAATCATTATAACTATTCATATAATGATAATAGCATTAGTGATAGTTTTAGAAATAATAAATACAATAATAATAATTATAATGACAGAGATAATGATGTTATTGATATTTCTATTAACATTATTAGTATGAAAATGATTGGAATAGAGTTGGTTAAAACTATTATTGCAGTTATTATCAAAATTATCATTATAATTATGATTTCATCATTATTATTGTCATTATCATCATAATTATGATTTCATCATTATTATTGTCATTATCATCATAATTATCATCATTATTGTCAATAATAAAGGAATTATCATGAAAATCATCCTGATTACCTGAATTAATATTAAAATTCTCATAATTACCATTCAAAAGCGAAAAAGTTTTTTTTTTCGACCTTTCTCTCAAAAGGCTGTAATACGCTAGATTTTGCCGTTTTTTCGATTTTTGGTAATTATGTGGATTTTAACATTAATTCGAGTAATTATGAGGATTTTCATGATAAATCCTTTGTTTTTTATAATAATGATGATAATTATGATGATAATGGCAAAAATAATGATAAATATCATCATTATAGTCAATAATAAAGGAATTGTCATGAAAATCCTCATAATTCCCCGAATTAATGTTAAAATCCTCATAATTACCATTAAAAAGTAAAAAAAGGGTTTTTTTCGACATTTCTATCAAATACGCTAGATTTTGCCGTTTTTTCGACTTTGGGATTTTATTAATTCTGGCCTTTAATACATTAATGTAAATGGACTGAATGATAATTATTATCATCATTATTATTATTACTCTTATTATTTTTATGATTATTATCATTATAGTCTTTCTCATCATGAATAGAGTTATTTATTGCTATTAATGCAGTTATTCTCACAATTATCATTATAATTATGATTTTATCATTATTATTGTCATTATCATTGTCATTATCATAACAATTATCATCATTATTGTCAATAATAAAGGAATTGTCATGAAAATCATCATAATTACCCGAATTAATGTCAAAATCCTCATAATTACCATTAAAAAGCAAAAAAGGTATTTTTTTCGACGTTCCTCTGAAAAGGCTGTAATACGCTAGATTTTGCCGATTTTACGACGTTTGGGATTTTATTACTTCTAGCCTTTATTTCAATGAGAATTATTATCATCATTATTATCATTACTGTCATTAGTTTTATGATTATTATTATAGTTATTATTATCATCATTATAGCAGTTATAATAGTTATTATGCTAATTATTATTTCCATTTTATCATCGTAACTATTTATATAATGATAGTAGCAATAATGATAATTTCAGAAATAATAATGACTAATAATAATTATAATGACAAAGATAATGATGTTAATATTATTTCTATTGCCATTATTAGTATGAAAATTATTGGAATAGAGTTAATTATTGCTATTATTGCAGTAATTATCAAAATTATCATTATAATTATGATTTTATCATTATTATTGTCATTATCATAGTTATTATCATCATAATTATCATCATTTTTGTCAATAATAAAAGAATTATGATGAAAATCATATTAATTACCTGAATTAATGTTAATATCCTCATAAATACCATTAAAAAGCGAAAAAGGGCTTTTTTCGACGCTTCTCTCGGAAGGCTGTAATACCGTAGATTTTGCCGTTTTTTCAACTTTTGAGATTTTATTACTTCTGACCTTTATTTCATTATAAATGGACTGAATAATAATTATTATCATTATTATTATCATTACTGTCATTATTTTTATGATTATTATAGATATAGTCATTATCATCATGATTATCATTATCATTATCATCATTATTGCAGTTATAATTATTATTCTAATTATTATTGCTATTTTTATCATTATTACTATTCATATAATGATAATAGCAATAATGATTATTTTAGAAATAATAATGATAATAATAATAATCATAATGACAATGATAATGATATGATTATATATATTATTTTATATGTTATTCTATTGCCATTATTAGTATGAAAATTATTGAAATAATTTAATTTGAAATAATGAGTTAATTATAGCTATTATTGCAGTAATTATCAAAATCATTATAGTTATGATTTTATAATTAGTATTCTCATTATATTGCCATTATCATCATAATTATCTGAGTCTAGCCGCCGTGGTGATCGGACGTGTTTTGCCTCCTCTCCGCCGCAGCCTTGCCACTCAGCAAACCATGCATACTCATGGTCCCGCCAAGTCAGAGGGTGATCTGACCCCTACCCCTGGGTCACAGGGGGCCAGCCGGGGGGCCTCCCCGGTGCTTCCTCGGGCAGCTAGCCCGGGCTCTAGTCCCCAGAGCGAAAGGGGACCCCTGGCCCAGGGTAATGCGGCCCCCTCCCAGGGTACCGGGACCTTAGCCCAAGGATATGGGCCCCATGGCAGCATGGGTCAGAGCTGCCTCCCCGCCCACGAGAATGGGCACCCCCATGGCAGCCAGGGTCAAGGCTGCCCCCCCGCCCAGGGAAAAGGGCGTTTAAACAACCCGGACAATGAAAACAGTGAAAAAACAGTGAAAACAACTGAAATCAGAGAAAACAGTGAATACAACATAGAAACAAACAGTGACGACAATAAAGCCATCTATCAGGCAGGCAACATTACCATAGTGCTTAACACGATTCTTTGCTTTATAACGACCAAAAAATCATGGGCACGTTTAGTGTTGTGTAACCAAATTAAGAAACTGTATAGCCCAGAAGAAATAGAAAATGCCTACAACATCGTTCTATTTATATCAGACTCCAGGAAAACTAGAAATATGAATAAAGACATCAAAAGGATGATAAATTTCACAGTGTACACAATGATCGATCAGTGCCTAAAGAACGACAATTTAGTGTTTGCCACAACAACCACAGACATCCCCGCCACTGACTGGTCTCCGCCACCAAAGAAAACAAGTATCTCACCTTTTGTGAAAACTTTCAAAAACAAAAACATCAAGGTATGCAAACACAGCATGAACTCATATTCAGCAATCAAGATCTAATTGAAAATAAAATTGATTTGCTGATCGGAATGTTCTCCGAGCAACAATCTGCTATAAACAGCTTGATTAGGCAAGCAGTGACGTCTCCTCAGCCGCAGGAATGCGCAGAGGAAGCATCCGTCACAACAACCCCGACCCCATCCCCTCACGCAACATCCGATCTCCCATCCCCAACCCACGATCAATCTGCCTATCAATCTTTCCCTTTCGCATCCCCTTCCCCTGCCAGAATGTCCTTAACCTCAACACCAAATGAACACACGCACATCCATACACCCCCTACAACTCCCACGGCAGTTCCCACGCCCAACACCCCTCCTTCCTCTCCCCTCCCCCCTCCTTCCTCTTCCCTCCCCTCTCCTTCCTCTTCCCTCCCCCCACCCCCCTCACCTCCGTCTCACCCCACCCCGACCCCGCGAACCCGTGACCCTGCTGACGCGCCAGCCCCCCCTCGTCCGGTGCCACGCAAGCGATCACCCAACAACGCTGAGGCGTCAACAACCGGCATGAGGAAAGAAGCTTCTACACAAGTAACACCCAGAAGAAGCTACGGTAGAAACAGTAGAAGGAAAAACAAGCAAAGACATCTTCCACCAAATCGCCACTGGGAGGATGCCACGCACCACCACGTGCCTGGAGTACCTGCCCCCTCTACTTCTCAACAAGCACCACAACTCGTCGTCAACAACTACGCAGAACGATCGGAAACACAACAACAAACAAACGTGCAGCCACAGCCCCACCAAGACGAGGAAGGGTTCGTTCAAGTCAACAAAAGAAAACAAAGAAGAAAAGCAAGAGAGGAACGCCACTCGTCAAAACCCTTGCAAGGTGCCGACCGTCCTCAGGTAGTGTACTTGTATATCACGAGTTGCCATCCGGACACAAACGAGGAAGATATTGAGGACTTCCTTGAAAATAAATTCGACATTATTTCCAATGTGAAAGCATTTAAAACGAAAATGACACACAATTATTACTCAAGCTTCACAGTTACTATAAGAGGCAAGGATATTAACCCAGATCTTTTCTTAGAGTCCGACGTCTTTCCAGATAATGTAAAGGTGTTCCTAAATAGAAACAAGTACAAAGACGAGCAGGATGTTTGACGCTGTAAGTCCGGCGGTCAAAACACTAAGTACAATCAGAATTGAGCACATCAATGCACAGTCTCTCCTCGGACACTTTGGAGAAATTGAATTATTAATTAAGGAGAGAAATATCGATATCCTGTGCATTAGTGAAACTTGGCTTCACCAAGAAATATCAAGCAGTTTCATCAGCATTCCAAACTTTCATATTTACAGATGTGATGCAGGACGTGGAGGTGGAGTCTGCATATATGTAAGAGATATCCTTAAATCAAATAAGATCTCCTCTACAGCTGTAAATGATACAGCAGTAGAGGACATCTGGGTAACCGTACAAAGTAATATGCATCCTTCCATCCTCGTCGGCACAATCTATAGACACCCACATGCTACAGCAGAATCTTTTGAGTATCTTGAAAATATTTTCAGAGAAATGTCATTAAAAAGAAAACCCCTATTCATCCTAGGTGACTTAAATGACGATCTAAACAAATCAAATGCAAAACTAACTGGGATAATAAATAAAAATAAATTAAAACAACTTGTAAACAAGCCTACAAGGATAACAGTAACTACCTCTTCTGTATTAGATGTCATAATAACAAACAGTCCCGATATTATTCTTCACACAGATGTTATCCCATGCCCAATTGCAGATCACGAGCTTTTAACCTTGATCTTAAATATAGAAAAACCAAAGCGACAACCAGTCACCAAAACTTCTCGTGATCTAACCCATTACGATCCTAAATCACTCTGCGAACGTATAGCTAACGAATCATCGCTATTAGATATCTTAGCAACAGATAATGTTGACAGACAAATTGCCACTTTAACAGAAGTGATAAAGAATAGCATAAACGCCTCCGCACCCATTAAAACTAAAACAGTAAAACGTCCTCCCGCCCCCTGGATAGATGACAACATCAAGAGAGCCATAAATTATAGAAATAATACTCAGAAAGCTCTCAAGATAAACAGATCTGACACCACCCTTCAGGCTGAATATAAACATAAGAAAAGGAATGTGAAAACACTTATTCATAGTGCAAAAACAAATTATTTCAAAAGTAAGATCACTGAATGCAGAAACGATTCTGCCGAAACATGGAAACTGGTTAAGACACTAGTGCCAAATAAGAAACAAAACACAGACATTTCCACAAATTCCATAAATGATATAGAACACTTCAATAACTTCTTTGCAGAAGTCGGTAGGCTCACTTACGAACAGACAATCGCCCCCACACATCTACGCAACATAAGTGAAACAAGGCCTAAAACAAACATTTTCAGACCACAACCAGTAGGACTAGATACAATTATAGTAACAGTAAAAGTTAAGAAAAACAAATTCCGTAGGAGCTGATGGCATTGCACAGCGTTTCATAAATGATAGTCTACCAGCAATTGCATACTATCTGACAGTCATCATTAATACATCCATAGTCACCGGTGTCTACCCATCACTTTGGAAACATGGTATCATCACACCTATTTACAAATCCGGTGATACAGACGAAATAAATAATAATCGACCCATCACAATACTGCCGGTAATATCTAAAGTACTCGAGAAAATAGTCGCGAACCAATTAACAGCATTTTTGGAAGAGAACAACCTTATATCAAACACGCAACACGGGTTTAGAAGTAAATTATCAACCGAAACAGCGTTACTAAAAATCACAAACGAAATTTATAACAACATAGACAACAACCAGATAAATTTGCTCACTTTGTGTGACTTATCTAAGGCCTTTGACAGTGTCAGCCACGAAATCCTGCTCAACAAACTTACAAATCACGGAATTGATAACTTTTGGTTTAAAGATTACTTGTCCGCGAGAACTCAATCAGTCAAAATTCATGAAAAAGTATCATCAAAGAAACAAGTTTCGTTCGGTGTTCCACAAGGCTCCATCCTAGGCCCAATCTTATTCACTATTTTCATCAATGATCTGTCATCAATTGCAAAAGACTGTCTTCTTATTCAGTACGCTGATGACTCTCAATTTCTCCACGCTGCCTCTGTTAACAATTTAAATGAGTTAATAGGGAAAGCTAAACAAACCCTAACAGAAGCAAAACAATACTTTGAAATAAATGGTCTAAAGCTAAATCCACAGAAAACACAATGTATTTTCATAGGCAGCCGTCAGAACATTTGCAAAAATACCCATAGATACAATGATAGAATTCCAGGGCTGCTACATCAAACCCAGCATAACAGTAAAAAATCTAGGAGTTTACATAGACAGATACATGACATTTGAGACACACATTGACCACATCTACAGGAAAGTAATGGGCACGCTGATATACTTAAATCACATCAAAAATAAAATACCCACAGAAACAAGAATTATTGTTATACAAACACTAGCACTTAGCATAATCAATTACTGCCTAAACATCTGGGGCTCCACAAATAAAACACAAATACAAAGGACACAGAAACTACAGAACTTTGCAGCAAGAGTAGCACTAGGAAATATAAATAAATATGACCACATCACACCACATATCAACACACTAAAATGGCTAAAAGTGCAACAGAAATACAACTATGACACATGCATTCTAATCCATAAAATTATACAGGGAATTTACCCACATTGGCTATTACCTATACGGACAACAGGTAACACAACGGGTGTCCAAACAAGGCAAAACAACTGCCTATATATCAAGAGATCAAATACAGAAACCGGGGCAAGAAATATGCTAATCCGAGGACTTGTGACTTGGAACCAATTACCCGAAAATGTAAGAAATATTTTCAACCAAAAGACATTTAAAACAAAAGTGAAAGAACATCTACTGAAATATCAATGACATCAGGCGCATAAACATCAAGCCCAGCACGATATTTCAATCACATATGGTATTATTGTTATGTGTAATTTTGTTCCACAAGCATTGTATAACATCTATGTTCATAGCACCCTATTGCATTGTGTAAACACCTTATATGTAAAGAGAATACCCATTGTAATTAATGGAATAAAGTATTTGAGTATTTGAATTTGAATATTGTCAATAATAATGGAATTATCATGAAAATCCTCATAATTACCTGAATTAATTATAAAATCCTCATAATTACCATTAAGAAGAGAAAAAGTCTTTTTTAGGTTTCTCTCAAAAGGCATTATAATTATGGTTATCATTACAGCCATTATCATCATGATTCTCATTATTATTATCATCATTATTGCAGTTATAATAATTATTATGCCAATTACTATTGCTATTTTTATCATTATAACTATTAATATAATGATGATAACGATAATGAAAATTTTAGAAATAATAATGACAATAATAATAATTATAATGACAATGATAATGATATTATTATTTCTAATGCCATTATTAGTATGAAAGTTATTGAAATAGAGTTAATTATTGCTATTATTGCAGTAACTATAAAAAGTATCATTATGATTAGTATTTTATCATTATTATTGTCATTATTATCATAATTATTATCATAATTATCTTATAATAATCATAAAAATAATGACAGTAATGATAATACTGATGATAATAATTATTATTCAGCCCATATATAATGAAATAAAGGCCAGCAATAATAAAATCCCAAAAGTCGAAAAAATGGTAAAATCTAGCGAATTGCCTTTTGAGAGAAACGTCGAAAA
>NC_091586.1:13995780-14028280 GCF_042767895.1 Penaeus vannamei
CATTTCATAATTAATATCATAATTATTGTCATAATTATCTTTATTATCGTCATTATTGTCATTATTATCGTCATTATTGTCGGTTATTATTAGCAGAATTATTGCTGAAATCATCATAATTATCATTTAAACTCGACAAATTTCTCAATAAGCTGTATTTCGCTAGATTTCGCCGTTTTCTCGTCTTTTGGGATTTTTTTTTTTTTTTTACTTTTAGCCTTTTTCTCATTATAGATTGGTTTTATGATTATAATTATCATCATCATTGTCATTATTATCATCATTATAATCATTATTATCATTATCGTCATAATTACACTTAATATAATCAGTATAATAATTAACTTCATTATCAATGTCATTTTCGTCATTGTAATCATCTATATAATGATAATGACAATAAAAATAATTTTAGAAATAATAACAACAATAATAATGATTATAATAACAATAATAGCGATATAATAATGATTTCTATATTTATTTCTATTATCATATTCGATATTATTATTGATATTATTATGAGAGTCATTAGAATGTTGTTGGTTATTGCTATTATTTCAATTATTACGCCAATTATCATAATGATTATCATAATTATCGTCATTATTGTCATTGTTATCGACATTATTGCCATTATTGTCATTATTATCGTCATTATTGACAATTTTGATGGGGTTATCATCATAATTATCAGAATTATTTCTGAAATCATCATAATTATCATTTAAACTCGAAATAAGGGGGGTTTTCGACTCATTTCTCAATAGGCTGTATTTCGCTAGATTTCGCCGTTTTTCGACTTTTGAGATTTTTTTACTTTTAGCCTATTTCTATTTATAGACGGGATTTATGATTATAATTGTCATCATTATTGTAATTATTATCATCACTATTATCATTATTGTTATTATCGCCATAATTACCCTTAATATAATCATTATAATAATTATTATCTTTACTATTAATGTAATTTTCGTCCTTATAATGATCTATAGAATGATAATGACAATAAAGATAATTTTAGAAATAATAACAACAATAATAAAGATTATAATAACAATAATAGCGATATCATAATCATTTCTATTGTTATTTCTATTATCATATTCGTTATTATTATTGTTATTAATATTATGAGAGTCATTTTAATTTTGTTGGTTATTGCTGTTATTGCAATTATTACGCCAATTATCATTATAATTATCATTTTATAATTAATATTATAATTATTGCCATAATTATCTTTATTCTCGTGATATTGTCATTATTATCGTCATTATCATAATTATTGATGGGGTTAATTATCATAATGATTATATTAAGTGTAATTATGACGATAATGATAATAATGATTATAATGATGATAATAATGACAATAATGATGATAATTATAATCATAAAACCAATCTATAATGAGAAAAAGGCTAAAAGTAAAAAAAAAAAAAAAAAATCCCAAAAGACGAGAAAACGGCGAAATCTAGCGAAATACAGCTTATTGAGAAATGAGTCGAAAACCCCCTTTGTCGAGTTTAAATGATAATTATGATGATTTCAGCAATAATTCTGCTAATTATGATGATAACCCCATCAATAATGACGATAATAATGACAATAATGACGATAATAAAGATAATTATGACAATAATTATGATATTAATTATGAAATGATAATTATAATGATAATTGGCGTAACAATTGCAATGATAGCAATAACTAACAACATTCTAATGCCTCTTATAATAATAACAATAATAATAACGAATATGATAATAGAAATAACAATACAAATATTTATAATATCGCTATTATTGTTATTATAATCATTAATATTGTTGTAATTATTTCTAAAATTATCTTTATTGTCATTGTCATTATATAGATCATTATAATGACGAAAATGACATTGATAATGAAGATAATAATTATTATAATGATTAAATTAAGGGTAATTATGGCGATAATGATAATAATGATAATAATGATGATAATGACAGTAATGATAATTATTATCATAAACCCATCTATAATGAGAAAAAGGCTAAAAGTAGAAAAAATCTCTAAAGTCCAAAAGAGGCGAAATCTAGCCATATATAGCCTATTGAGAAATGAGTCGAAAACCCCCTCCTTTCGAGTTTCAATGATAATTATGATGATTTCATCAATAATTCTGCTAATTATGATGATAACCCCATTAATAATTATAATAATGACGATAATAATTATAATAATGACGATAATAAAGATAATTATGACAATAATTATGATACTAATTATAAAATGATAAACATAATGATAATTGGCGTAAAATTTGCAATAATATCAATAACCAACAACATTCTAATGACTCTCATAATAATAACAATAATAATAGCGAATATGATCATAGAAATAACAATAAAAATCATTATAATATCGCTATTAATGTTATTCTAATCAGTTTTATTATTATTTCTAAAATTATCTTTATTGTCATTATCATTATATAGATCATTATGATGACGAAAATGACATTAATAATGAAGATAATAATTATTATAATGATTATATTAAGGGTAATTATGCCGATAATAACAATAATGATAATAGTGATGATAATAATGACAATAATGATGATAATCATAATCATAAAGCCCATCTATAATGAGAAAAAGGCTAAAAGTAAAATAAATCACAAAAGTCGAAAAAACGACGAAATCTAGCGAAATACAGCCTATTGAGAGATGAGTCGAAAACCCCCCTTTTTCGAGTTTCAATGATAATTATGATGATTTGAGCAATAATTCTGCTAATTATGATGATAACTCTATCAATAATGACGATAATAATGACAATAATGACGATAATACAGATAATTAGGACAATAATTATGATATTAATAATGAAATGATAATTTTAATGATAATTGGCGTAATTATTACAATAATAGCAATAACCAACAACATTCTAATGACTCTCATAATTATAAAAATAATAATAACGAATATGATATTAGAAATAACAATAGAAATGATTATACTATCGCTATTTTTGTTATTATAATCATTATAATTGTTATTATTTCTAAAATTATCTTTATTCTGATTATCATTATATAGATCTTTATAATGACGAAAATGACATTAATAATGAAGATAATAATAATTATAATGATTATATTAAGGGTAATTATGGCGATAATGACAATAATGATGATAATTATAATCATAAAGCACATCTATAATGAGAAAAAGGCTAAAAGTAAAAAAAATCCAAAAGTCGAAAAACGGCGAAATCTAGCGAAATCTAGCCTATTGAGAGATTAGTCGAAAACCCCTATTTTTCGAGTTTAAATGATAATTAGGATGATTTCAGAAATAATTCTGCTAATTATGATGATAACCCCATCAATAATGACAATAATGACGATAATAATGACAATAATGACGATAATAATGACGATAACAATGACAATAATGACGATTACAAAGATAATTATGACAATAATTATGATATTAATTATAAAATGATAATTATAATGATAATTGGCGTAATAATTGCAATAATAGTAATAACCAACAACGTACTAATGAGTCTCATAATAATAACAATAATAATAACGAATACGATAATAGAAATAACAATAAAAAATATAATATCGCTATTATTGTTATTATAATCATTATTATTGTTGTTATTATTTCTAAAATTATCTTTATTGTCATTATCATTATAGAGATCATTATGATGACGAAAATGACATTAATAATGAAGATAATAGTTATTATCATAATTATATTAAGGGTAATTATGCCGATAATAATAATGATAATAATGATGATAATAATGACAATAATGATGATAATCATAATCATAAAGCCCATCTATAATGAGAAAAAGCCTAAAAGTAAGAAAAAAATTAAAATAGAAAAAAACGGCGAATTCTAGCGAAATACAGCCTATTGAGAAATGAGTCGAAAACCCCACTTTTATGAGTTTCAATGATAACTATGATGATTTCATAAATAATTCTGGTAATTATGTGATAACCCCATCAATAATGACAATAATGACGATAATAAAGATAATTATGACTATAATTATGATATCAATTATAAAATGATAATTATAATGATAATTGTCATAATAATTGCAATAATAGCAATAACCAACAACATTCTAATGACTCTCATGATAATAACAATAACAATAACGAATATGATAATAGAAATAATAGAAATAATTATAATATCACTATTATTGTTATTATAATCATAATTATTGTTGTTATTGTTTCTAAAATTATCTTTATTGTCATTACTATTATATATGTCATTATAATGAAAAAATGACATTAATAATGAAGGTAATTATTATAAGGATTATATTAAGGGTAATTATGGCGATAATGACAATAATGATGATAATTATGATCCTAAAGCACATCTGTAATGAGAAAGAGGCTATAAGTAAAAAAGTCCGAAAAGTCGAAAAAACGGCGAAATCTAGCGACAATTCTGCTAATTATGATGATAACCCCATCAATAATGTCAATAATGACAATAATGACAATAATGACGATAAAGGTAATTATGACAATAATTATGATATTAATTATAAAAGGACAATTATAATGATAACTGGCGTAATAATTGCAATAACATCAATAACCAACAACATTCTAATGACTCTCATAAAAATAACAATAGTAATAACGAATATGATAATAGAAATAATAGAAATAATTATAAAATCGCTATTATTGTTATTATAATCATAATTATTGTTCTTATTATTTCTAAAATTATCTTTATTATCTTTATCATTATATAGATCATTATAATGACGAAAATGACATTAATAAAGAAGATAATAATCATTATAATGATTATATTTGTAGTGTACGGCTGCGTACGTCCCGACTCGTAGGATGATGTCATCTCCAGTTGAAGTCGCCAAGCCAAACTATTTATTGTTAAACCTGAATATTGTAAATATTTAATGGCCGATATGCACAGTTTTTACTATAGCGGTTTGTTATCGGATTTTCTCCGTATTCTTTCCTGTATTTATCTTTTTCTAACATTCTTTCCTCTTGTCGACGTCTCCAAATTCTCGCGATAACCACCGAAGGAGGTGACGGTCGTTACCCTGCTTCTTTTTTGTTTTTCCCCTTCCCTCTCTCGTCTCGGTTGTTTGGATTGTCCAACTATCGGCTTGGTCTTCAGGCACCTCTTTTGCCTATATTCTCCTTTCGCGCCATGCCTGGGGCTTGGCCTGGGGGTTTCTTTCGGGGTATATGTACTCGTGGTAGGGGGAAGGAAGATAACTTCGGTCCTGACCTCTGTCCCGCACTTTGGTCCTTCGCGCTTACAAATTTACCTGTGTTGTGCTCTCGCTCGGATTTACCCTGGGATATACTTCGCGCACGGATTTACCAGGATTGCTGAGTATCTCCTCAAAGCTAAGTGGTTGCTGGTTGTGTGTAGGAGACGACTGGTCTCTTTTGGACTTTAGCGTGACATGCTGCATTATCATCTGCAGGGTGCACTCTGTCGTGAAGTCCCATAACACTTTTGCGTATTTCCCAGTGTTTGAGAGCATTAGGACCAAGTGATATAGAGGAACACTGCTTGAGGATCCGTACCTCCAGTGTATTAAATTTAACACTAAGTTATCACTTAGTTTCTTTTCATTCCTGCCTGAGGATCCGTACCTCCTGGAATAAAGATCTTTTTAAGTACATTTACGTACTTTATCGTCGATTTGTTTTGTTTCGCTTAATGCGTGTTTGTTGATTTCTATTTGATCGCGTGGGTGATCAAGCAGTCTCTGTGATTATACCTCCAGTGTGACTTTTCCTTATTACTTAGTATTATTTCATTCGTACTTGAGGAGTCATACCTCCTGTACATATATATTTTTTTAAGTTAATGTTAATGTTTCTTTTCGTCCCTGTTTGAGGATCGGTACCTCCGGGGATAAAGATCGTTATCAGGATCTTTTTACATATTTTGTTTTGATATGTTTCTGTTGATTTCTGCCTGACCTTGTGGGTGATCAGGCAGACTTTAGTGATCCGTATCTCCTGATAAAGAGCCCTTATCACATGATACGTGATTTTTGTTGTTGTCGTTTGTTGTTTCGGCTGATTCCTGTCTGACCTTGTGGGTGTTCAGGCAGTCTTCGTGAACAGTCCCTCCTTTGACTTTTTTCAGCCTTCTTATTAATTTATTTCTTAATTCTTTTGCACACGAGCACTCTTACTAGGTATCCGTCAGCATTAGCTTTGGTTTAACAGTTAACATCCATTTGGGTTGGATGTTAACAATTTAACGTAATTTAGGGACTTGGATGTTTTTATGCTGACCCCCTAATAACAGTACTTCTGGAGTTGGGACGCCAACTTAAGGAAGACATTTTTTATATCCTGGTAAGTTTATCTGGTGTTGATTTCTCGTGCATCACCGCCGCTGTGATAAATTGGTGATGCACACACTTTTGTCTACTTTTCCATGACTGAAAATGCCTGTAAACCCCTAGTGAGTGCAATTTGCTCCCAAAAATAAACATCATACCATCATAGAGCTTTTACTCAACTCCAGTCAGAATAATTCATAATCTTACCACCACTAAAGTTCTGGTTCTGACAAGGTTAGATGCCTAAATCTTTCTCGGACTCGGGTCTCCTAAACAGCACATCGCTGGTTGCTCTGACATCACGCAACCCTTGAAAGGCTGTAAAAAGGCTAGATAAATCAGAGAATATTAAGCTGATATCAAAAGAACAGATTCATTTAGCTATAACTGTGTTCCCGCTCCCAGCAGGCGGATGCTCAAACCGAAGGGAAGAAGAATTCTATGATCTTGCTTTTTTCTTCCAAACACCTCCATGCAGACGCTCAGCCTACGCTATCTCCCTTTTCACATCTACACACTTACACATCCAACATTCAGTACACACATCCTGTACTTTCCTTCCACCCTTCTCTGATACAACGCCTACACCCACTTACATAACACACACGGTTCCCGAACCTACTAATCGGGTGGTGGCAGCGTGCCGTAGGCCTGGAACCTTACATCTGTTCACTGCAGACGAATCTTTCCTTGAGCAAAGAACTCAATATTCTCGGTTGAGCCAGGACTCAACCAGACCACTTAAAGTCTACTGGGTCTACGCCCCGCTACAACTGTCTTTTTGGTAGGCAGCGGTGGGAGAGAACAGTTATTCTTTTTATAAAGTGCCTGGTCAAGCCTTTGTGCAAGTCTATCACACGCTAAGTAACGGGTTGTAGAGCAAGTGCTGGGATGCAGAATGCCTCGCACACGCAATACTGTCCAAGGAGAACCCACTAATGAGTCCTCGGGATCCTCTGCAAACACCCTTCTTGAGGGCCCCGAGTTTCCTCGAGATCACGCTCAAAGGCTAGAACCCCGTGACCACCTTTCGCTCTCGATGTATGAGGAGCTGGTTGACAAATTCGAACGGCTGAATTCTCGGTTCAGTGCCTTGGAAGGGCAGTACGCCAATATCGTGCGATTACTGGAGCCCAGGGCATCTGAACCACACATTCATTCACCAGCTGCGGCC
Organism: Penaeus vannamei; assembly: GCF_042767895.1. Lineage (NCBI taxonomy): Eukaryota > Metazoa > Arthropoda > Malacostraca > Decapoda > Penaeidae > Penaeus > Penaeus vannamei. The sequence continues at coordinate 14,003,354 of NC_091586.1, forward strand.
TTTGCATCGCAGGTAGAAGCGGGGGTGCATGCGGTCACGACTGACCACTCGTCTCAGCGAGCGCCCGTCAATCCGCGTCCCCTAGATCAGGGTATAACCCTGCGTGACCCGATTCCGCCTTACCGGCCAGAAGTTCCAGCTAGCCAGCCTCTTCGGAGGAATCAGGAGTTGGAAACCTGGTTGCGGTACGTCGATCAAGCCCATCCTTATGGGACGGATGAGGCTCTGATCCGTGCCGCCCGTGGTAGCTGTAGGGGGACTGCGGATATAGTCATTAACTCCCCAGTTTTTGACGGCATTGGGACCTGGGACGAGTTTAAGGAAACCCTTCGACAACGTCTACGGGGGACGTGCTCGTCGATGGAGTACCTTCGGCATTTGGGGTCGTACGTACTCGGCGACACTTCCCCTAGGGACTTCTATCTCGCGGTCGAGACCATGGTATATCAAGGCATGCGCGACTATCCTGGTGAACTTGGGCCAGCTGAACCTCTGATGAGGAGAACTTTTCTCCAGGGACTCCCACCCTGGCTGCGGGAAAAGCTCCTGTTGATAGAGGATCAGCCACTTTACCGGGTGGTCGAAGCAGCCCAAAAAGTCTGGCACCATCGGCACTATGCCGGGCGGGTAGAGAAACCCTTGGTCAGTTTCTCGAGCGAGGCAGGGCCTAAACCTCGCTCTTCTACTCCTCGCGAGGGTCGATCTCCGGCAGCTTCCCCTCCGGTTGATCCCCTAGCAGAGTTACCCGTACGCACTCGAGAACCCCGACGCTGGTGTCCCTACCATCAGGTGACTACGCATGACGCCTCCGAATGTCGTGCGGTGCGAGAGGGTAATCAGTGCACCCGGTGTGGCCGCCGAGGGCATGTGGCTGGGCGGTGCTTTTTTCGGGCAGAACAACGTAGGGCACCGCCCGACAGAACACAACCGCAACCACAACGAGCCACTGCCAGGGACAATGATGATGGCGGGCGCCGAGGGGAGCTTCCCGAGGCACAGATTCAGGCGGGGCGGCCGCTGTTGAATTGTGTGGTTGCTGGGACTAAGGTCTTAGCCTTTCTTGACTCGGGAAGTGAGGCAACGGTGGTGAAGGAGTCTTGTTTCAGGAGGATTTCCAACACCCCGCTCTCACCGCACCCACGCGGCCTTAGGGGGGCATCTGGGGCCGCATTGGACATCAAGGGCAGGGCAACCCTTGAGTTTAAGTTTTCCCGAGCCTGTAAATGCCGGCATTCGGTGTTCGTGGTGGACGATGACATTAGATTTCCAGCAGAGGTGCTGATAGGCGTGGACCTGCTGCGGAGGTTCAATTTTAAGTTGAACCTCTCCCCTGTTTCAAGGGCCAGCTCTGCTAGCTTTAATGGAGTCCGACTCGGGGTTTCGTTCTCGGGTGCCGGGTCCCTCGGCATCCTGACATACCACGAACCGGAGGCCGTGCTACGTTGCTGTAGTGCGAGCGGCGGAGACCGGGAAGGTGCGATGAGATGCGCGCAGAGAGTCACCTGTCCCCCTCGGGCGGGGCGATTCGTGCGATGCCTCGTGAACGGCTTGAAGGGCGGACTGGCTTGTGTTGAGAGCGACACAGCCAAGGTCCTGGTACCTCGCTCGTTGGTGGACCTCTCCCAACCGGAGGTTGACGTTTGGGTCGTCAACGATCAGACAGTTCCGGTTGAGATCGAGCAAAGATTCGTCCTCTGCTATGCGGCGATCGTGGAGGTTTCACTTAATCGTCTCGAATACGACGCGGAATCCATGGACCAGGATTCCGGCGTCAACCCGGAAGATGTGGGCTCATCCTCCGGGGATAGTCGAGGAGCTTTAGGCATGCCTTCTTCGACTCCCATCGATGATGGAAGCGAACCGGATAGTCTGATGGCGGACTTCGAGGACCGGTTTGATTTTGCACACGGACTTAATGACTTTGGCTATAACACAGACGAGTTTGAGGTTTTCCCGGTATGTTCTTTCGAGAACGAGGAACTCCCCTCATCAGCAGGGGCAGTTGGTGTTCCCCGGGTGGATCTTGCTCACCTGTCGTCAGTCCAACGTGAACAGCTTGTCCAGGTACTTGATCGTTACCCAGATCTGTTCAACGAAGGGCTGCCTCCAGGTGTGGTGCCACACATGAAGCATAAAATCAAAACCACGGACGACCAACCCGTCCGTGTGAAGCAGTGGCGCCTCCCGGAGAGTACACGGCAGTACATCCGTGCGGAGTGCGACAAGATGCTTGCAGACGGGGTGATCGAGCTTTCTTGCTCACCATGGCTCTCTCCCGTTGTGCTAGTGAAAAAGAAGGATGGTTCGACACGCTTTTGCGTTGACTACCGTGCTTTGAACGCGAAAACAGTTTCAGATGCGTATCCTATACCCAGGATGGACGCTGCCATTGATCAGCTGGCGGGTAAGTCTTGCTTTAGTGTCCTCGACGCTAAAAGCGCATACTGGACTGTTGAGGTTGATGAGAGGGACCGAGAAAAGACAGCTTTCTCGGACGGCGCCCGTCTGTTTCAGTTTTCGCGTATGCCCTTTGGATTTACGACGGCCCCGTCAACTTTTCAGAGGGCTATCGCCGCCGTTCTCAACCCGGTGTTGGGCCATCACGCGCTGGCATACCTTGACAATGTCGTAATATACAGTGCAGGGTTTGAGCAGCACCTATCTCACCTTGATGCCGTGTTGCAGTTGCTCGCTGGAGCAGGGTTCAGGCTTAACCTTTCTAAGTGTCGCTTCGCGACCGACACTTTTTGTTTTCTTGGCCATTTGATTACGCCGGACGGTGTTTTGCCTGACCCTGACAAGATTACAGTGATCCGAGCCATAAAGACACCACGCAACCAACGGCATGTTCGCCAGTTCTTGGGGGCAACTGGTTTTTTTCGCAGGCATGTGCCCAATTACGCAAGGGTCGCATCTCCTTTGACTCGGCTCCTGAAAAAAGATACAAAATTTTCATGGGGCAAACCTCAGCAGGAGGCTTTTGAACGGCTTAAGCAGGCGCTTGCCACCGCGCCTTGCTTGATCCAACCCAATTTTGAGAAGCCCTTTGAGTTTCACACCGATGCTTCGGGCACGGCGATCGGTGCTTGCCTTATGTAGCTGGATAAGGTTGGGGAACTCCACCCTGTTGCATATTTTTCTCGGAAGCTTAGGGATGCCGAGACCAGGTACCCGACCATCGATCTGGAAGCCCTCACTGTTGTCGAGAGCACTAGGCATTATCACCCTTACCTTTATGGGAGACGATTCCGTATCTTTACAGATCACAGGCCGTTGGTATTAGTCTTTCGCAAGCCAACTGCCTCGGTAAGGATGACGCGATGGGCTCACGAACTGACATTTTACGACTTTGAGCTTCTTTATAAGCCGGGACGGGTCCACCACGTCCCTGACTTGCTCAGTCGTCAGATCGCAGCCATTGCTGATCTTGATAGCCCCTTGCTGCAACCCGACTTGGTGGAGCCCCTCTGGCAACAGCTCATAGAGTATCTGGAGGAAGGCCGCCTTCCGCCGAGGCGTATCCCTCTTCCCCTAGACCAATTCGAACTTCGGGACTGAGTCTTATATCATGTTAAGTCCGATAATGAACGAGCTCTGCTTCAGCTCGTAATCCCAAGGTCGCTGCGCGGCGCCGCTTTGGATGCGGTCCATGCCGTACCGTCCGCCGGACATCAGGGCGTTCACAGGACGTATCAGCGGCTAAGGGATCATTTTTACTTTCCCGGGATGTTGGCCGCATCCTGGAGATATGTCGCATCATGCACGGCATGTCAACAGAGGAAAGGGGCGATCGCCCGAACTCCCCTACAGTCCATGCCGGACGTCACGGAGCCCTTCGAGCGGGTCTCCGTGGATATCCTCACTCTTACCCCTTCGGCGCGTGGAAACAAGTACGTCCTTGTGCTGATTGACCATCTTACCCGGTTTGTCGAGCTGTTTCCGTTAGCATCGAAGGACGCCCAAACCGTAGCAGACGTGTTTCTTGCGGAATTCGTTACTTGGTACGGTCCTCCGCGGACCCTGTTATCAGATAACGGCTTTGAATTCCGCAATCGTCTCCTTTCCGACATCTGTCATCACCTCCAGGTGAAGTCGCTCTTCACCACAGTCTACCATCTGCAAGCCAACGGTATGGTGGAGAGGGTGAATTGGGTGGTCAAGGACGCCCTGAGCATGCTCCAAATGGATGATCCTGATTGTTGGGACGATCTATTACCGTATGTGAGGTTTGCCATCAATTCCTCCATACACCGGAGCGTAAACGACGTCCCTTTATACCTTCTCACAAGTCGGGACAGTCATTTTCCGCTCGTGGGATCAAACCACGTAATCTATGCCGAAGGGGCCTTGCCCTCATTAAGATCAAAACCCCGAGCAGCTCGGGTAGCCGCTGATTAGGCCGCCCGAAAGGCTCGTGAGCGTTGGACCGCCGATCACGATCGAAGGCGGCGGGCTCGACCGCGGGAGAATAACGAAGGGGATCTGGTCTTTGTGCATCGCAGCGTTATCCTGCACCCCAGTCACGGAACCAGACCCCTGGGTCCCCGATGGTTAGGGCCAGTCCGGGTCTTGAAAAAGCTTATGTGGTGAGGAGACCGAATTCAGATGGGCAGGAAGTCACTTTGCACCCAAATAAATTTAAGGCATTTCGGGTCACTGCGGAATTCGTCCCTCCGGACGACTTTCCCCGTTTGGACGGCACAGCCCCTCCGGACCCGGAATCGGACATGGGACCTTTACAAGATCCCGGTGCTGATGACCTCTTGGATTCGGAATCCTCGGCCCCGTCATCGGAGGGGGTAGACGATGAACCATGGGACCCTGGGTCTGACTGGGACGAGTAGGGAGCAAGACACTTTTCCTTTTCTTCCACTTACCATTATCTTTTTTTTTCAGAGCCCCAGCGGGATGCATGCTGCCCTCTGTTGATTACCAGTCCGTCCTGTAACATAACCCTGTATGACTTGGGTCCTAACACGCTTGCAGCCTGTTCTTTTTCAGAGCCTTCCCCTCATCCAGCCCGTGGAGTGGGGAATACCCTTGACGGTAGTCAACCTGACGACACATTACTAATCCCATTTTCCCCCTTCTAATGTTCAGTCGCCCTGTTTCTTCTACTTATTTTGTTCTGAACTATTTCTACTTTTCAGATCATCTCCAGATGGACGGCAGCAGGGCCCAGCAGCCAGCTTCTGTCCTGCGGAATGATCCTGTCCTTTCGTATTCACAACCGCCCTTGATATACGCGGGTTTTCTCGCCTTCTGCCTTCGTTTCTGGCAGGGTCGCGCTTTCGTCCTGAACGTCTGCAGAAACCCTGTACAGCTATTATTTTTTCTGAGTTTGGCCAAGCTATGGCTTGTTTTCAAACCCCGATCGACAGTGTCCCGGAGCTTAGGTCGGTCTACGCTCTTTCCCCATGACGGGAACGTAGAGGTGGTTCTCTGTAAAGACCTGTAGGAATTTAACTTTTCTACGGAGTATTCCTGTAAATAGCTCCCTTTCCTATCGTCCTCTTAATCTTCTCTGCCTTTCCTATGTAGTTTAGCGTAACACCAGGTTTGGGTTATTTTAGTACTTTGTATTTTTTTCTGTTATTATTATGTAAACCTTTGTATGTTTGTGCCGAAAGATTTTGAGTTTCACCCTCTTAATCATGTGTTTCCCTCTTCGTTTTGTTCTTTTGATTTGCATGTTGTGCATATGTTCTTACCTTTAAGTTTGTTTTTCTTAGTTTTATGATAATTTTAAGATGTTTGTTTGTTTTCTTAATAATATTTTACCGTCGAGGTTCCTCTCCCAGCTTCTCAGAGCAATGTCCATGCAGAGCTGTCAGGACCGAGCCCATGACTTCCAAGGAGGTCTTTTATTGGGGTAAGCTCTGTTGACACCCTTTACAGATCGCCTGAGAAAGCGGTAATTATACATTTGGAGACATTGCCTCCCTCGATGCCCACTAATTCATTGGTTTTAAGCCAGATCCTCAACTGGATCGTATCAGCGCAGCCAGATGGTCGGCTTCGCATTAATACAATTAATGGTCGTGTGTTACTTATGCACTTCATAATGCAGTGTGTGTTAGAACACGCCAGGCCCAAAGAATAAACCCAGTATGTCTAATACACTCTTGTGTCCGCAGACACGGACGACGACGCATCGAGGGCTCCAAAGGGTTCCACCCCCTTTGGTCTAAGGCGATTTGTTCGCCAGCTCTTTACACAGATGATGGTACCATGCTGATAACGGCTCCAGCTGATCCTCCGCACTGGCGTGCGGGCGCGCTCCCCATGCGCACCCGCCTTCCGATCCTCCGCACTGGCGTGCGGGCGCGCTCCACATGCGCACCCGCCTTCCGATCCTCCGCACTGGCGTGCGGGCGCGCTCCCCATGCGCACCCGCCTTCCGATCCTCCGCACTGGCGTGCGGGCGCGCTCCACATGCGCACCCGCCTTCCGATCCTCCGCACTGGCGTGCGGGCGCGCTCCCCATGCGCACCCGCCTTCCGATCCTCCGCACTGGCGTGCGGGCGCGCTCCCCATGCGCACCCGCCTTCCGATCCTCCGCACTGGCGTGCGGGCGCGCTCCCCATGCGCACCCGCCTTCCGATGGACCGCACTAGCGTGCGGGCGCGCTTCCCATGCGCACCCGCCCTCTGATGTTCCGCACTGGCGTGCGGGCGCGCTCCCCATGCGCACCCGCCTTCCGATGGACCGCACTGGCGTGCGGGCGCGCTTCCCATGCGCACCCGCCCTCTGATGTTCCGCACTGGCGTGCGGGCGCGTCCTCTGACGCCCCCGCCTTCCGATGGACCGCACTGGCGTGCGGGCGCGCTCCCCATGCGCACCCGCCTTCCGATGGTCTGCACTGGCGTGCGGGTGTACTTTGTACGACCGCCTCTCCGATGTCCCCGTGACGAGCGGGCGCGCTCCCCACGCGCACCCGCCTTAGGATGGATCCTGCCGAGATGATGGACCCTGAGATGTTCGCCGACGTGATGGTCTTCGCCCTCTACACTTCGTCAGAGCCGACTGTTGCTCTGGTTCCTAAAACCCTTCGGGCGCCTTTCCTTCTGTCTCACGATCGTACCTCACGAGAGATGGAACGAGTACCTCGCAGACACACCTGTTGTTTAAGGAGTCTCTCCTACGATACTCGTCTTACCCGTCCCCTACTTAGGCGACGCACTGCCCGGGGGAGGTGTTGTAGTGTACGGCTGCGTACGTCCCGACTCGTAGGATGATGTCATCTCCAGTTGAAGTCGCCAAGCCAAACTATTTATTGTTAAACCTGAATATTGTAAATATGTAATGGCCGATATGCACAGTTTTTACTATAACGGTTTGTTATCGGATTTTCTCCGTATTCTTTCCTGTATTTATCTTTTTCTAATATTCTTTCCTCTTGTCGACGTCTCCAAATTCTCGCGATAACCACCGAAGGAGGTGACGGTCGTTACCCTGCTTCTTTTTTGTTTTTCCCCTTCCCTCTCTCGTCTCGGTTGTTTGGATTGTCCAACTATCGGCTTGGTCTTCAGGCACCTCTTTTGCCTATATTCTCCTTTCGCGCCATGCCTGGGGCTTGGCCTGGGGGTTTCTTTCGGGGTATATGTACTCGTGGTAGGGGGAAGGAAGATAACTTCGGTCCTGACCTCTGTCCCGCACTTTGGTCCTTCGCGGTTACAATTTTACCTGTGTTGTGCTCTCGCTCGGATTTACCCTGGGATATACTTCGCGCACGGATTTACCAGGATTGCTGAGTATCTCCTCAAAGCTTAGTGGTTGCTGGTTGTGTGTAGGAGACGACTGGTCTCTTTTGGACTTTAGCATGACATGCTGCATTATCATCTGCAGGGTGCACTCTGTCGTGAAGTCCCATAACACTTTTGCGTATTTCCCAGTGTTTGAGAGCATTAGGACCAAGTGATATAGAGGAACACTGCTTGAGGATCCGTACCTCCAGTGTATTAAATTTAACACTAAGTTATCACTTAGTTTCTTTTCATTCCTGCCTGAGGATCCGTACCTCCTGGAATAAAGATCTTTTTAAGTACATTTACGTACTTTATCGTCGATTTGTTTTGTTTCGCTTAATGCGTGTTTGTTGATTTCTACTTGATTGCGTGGGTGATCAAGTAGTCTCTGTGATTACACCTCCAGTGTGACTTTTCCTTATTACTTAGTTTTATTTCATTCGTACTTGAGGAGTCATATCTCCTGTACATATATTTTTTTTAAGTTAATGTTAATGTTTCCTTTCGTCCCTGCTTGAGGATCGGTACCTCCGGGGATAAAGATCGTTATCAGGATCTTTTTACATATTTTGTTTTGATATGTTTCTGTTGATTTCTGCCTGACCTTGTGGGTGATCAGGCAGACTTTAGTGATCCGTATCTCCTGATAAAGAGCCCTTATCACATGATACGTGATTTTTGTTGTTGTCATTTGTTGTTTCGGCTGATTCCTGTCTGACCTTGTGGGTGTTCAGGTAGTCTTCGTGAACAGTCCCTCCTTTGACTTTTTTCAGCCTTCTTATTAATTTATTTCTTAATTCTTTTGCACACAAGTACTCTTACTAGGTATCCGTCAGCATTAGCTTTGGTTTAACAGTTAACATCCATTTGGGTTGGATGTTAACAATTTAACGTAATTTAGGGACTTGGATGTTTTTATGCTGACCCCCTAATAACAGTACTTCTGGAGTTGGGACGCCAACTTAGGGAAGACATTTTTTATATCCTGGTAAGTTTATCTGGTGTTGATTTCTCGTGCATCACCGCCGCTGTGATAAATTGGTGATGCACACACTTTTGTCTACTTTTCCATGACTGAAAATGCCTGTAAACCCCTAGTGAGTGCAATTTGCTCCCAAAAATAAACATCATACCATCATAGAGCTTTTACTCAACTCCAGTCAGAATAATTCATAATCTTACCACCACTAAAGTTCTGGTTCTGACAAGGTTAGATGCCTAAATCTTTCTCGGACTCGGGTCTCCTAAACAGCACATCGCTGGTTGCTCTGACATCACGCAACCCTTGAAAGGCTGTAAAAAGGCTAGATAAATCAGAGAATATTAAGCTGATATCAAAAGAACAGATTCATTTAGCTATAACTGTGTTCTCGCTCCCAGCAGGCGGATGCTCAAACCGAAGGGAAGAAGGAGAATTCTATGATCTTGCTTTTTTCTTCCAAACACCTCCACGCAGACGCTCAGCCTACGCTATCTCCCTTTTCACATCTACACACACATCCAACATTCAGTACACACATCCTGTACTTTCCTTCCACCCTTCTCTGATACAACGCCTACACCCACTTACATAACACACACGGTTCCCGAACCTACTAATCGGGTGGTGGCAGCGTGCCGTAGGCCTGGAACCTTACATCTGTTCACTGCAGACGAATCTTTCCTTGAGCAAAGAACTCAATATTCTCGGTTGAGCCAGGACTCAACCAGACCACTTAAAGTCTACTGGGTCTATGCCCCGCTACAATATTAGGGATAATTATGGCGATAATGACAATAATGATAATAATGATGATAATAATGACAATAATGATGGTAATAACGACAATAATGATGATAATTATAATCATAAAGCACATCTATAATGAGAAAAGGGCTATGAGTAAAAAAATATTCCAAAAGTCGAAAAAACGGCGAAATCTAGCGAAATACAGCCTATTAGGGGAGATGAGTCGAAAACACCTCTTTTTCGAGTTTAAATGATAATTATGATGATTTTAGCAATAATTCTGCTAATCATGATGATAACCCTATCAATAATGACAATAATGACGATAATAATGACAATAATAAAGATGACTATGACAATAATTATGATATTAATTATAAAAGGATAATTATAATGATAATTGGCGTAATAATTGCAATAATAGCAATAACCAACAACATTCTCATGACTCTCATAATAATAACAAAAATAATAACGAATATGATAATAGAAATATCAATGAAAATTATAATATCGCTATTATTGTTATTATAATCATTATTATTGTTGTTATTATTTCTAAAATTATCTTTATTGTCATTATCATCATATAGATCATTAGAATGACGAAAATGACATTAGTAATGAAGATAAACATTATTATAATGCAATAATTATGAAAATTATCATTATAATTATGATTTTATAATTTTTCTCATTACCGTCATTATCATAATTATTGTCAATAATAAAGGAATTATCATGAAAATCATCGACGTTTCTCTGAAAACGCTCTAATACGCTAGATTTTGCCGTTTTTTCGACTTTTGGGATTTTATTACTTCTGGCCTTTATTTCATTATAAATGGACTGAATAATAATTATTATCATCATTATTATCATTACTATCCTTATTTTTATTATTATTATCATTATAGTCATTATCATCATTATTATCATGATTATCATCATTATTGAAGTTATGATAATTATTGTGCTAATTATTATTGCTATTTTCATCATTATAACGATTTATATAATGATAATACCAATAATGATAATTTTAGAAATAATAATGACAATAATAATAATTATAATGACAATGATAAAGATATTATTTCTATTGCCATTATTAGTATGAAAATTATTGGAATAGAGTTATTTATTGCTATTATTACATTAATTATCAAATTTATCATTATAATTATTATTTTACCATTATTATTGTCATTATCATTATTATTGTCATAATCATTGTCATTATCATAATTATCATCATTATTGTCAATAATAAAGTAATGATCATGAAAATCATCCTAATTACCTGAATTAATTTTAAAATCCTCATAATTACCATTAAAAAGCGAAAAAGGTTTTTTTCGACGTTTCTCTCAAAAGGTTGTAATACGCTAGATTTTTTCCGTTTTTTCGACTTTTGGGATTTTATTACTTCTAGCCTTATTTCATTATAAATGGACGGAATAATGATTATTATCATTATCATTACTGTCATTATTTTTATGATTATTATCATTATAATCATTATCATGATTATCATTATTATCATCATCATTATTGCAGTTATGCTAATTGTTATGCTAATTATTATTGTTATTTTTATCATTATAACTATCTATATAATGATAATAGCAATAATGATAAATTTAGAAATAATATTGACAATAGTAATAATTATAATGCCAATGATACAGATATTATTTCTATTGCCATTATTAGTATGAAAATTATTGGAATAGAGTTATTTATTGCTATTATTGCAATAATTATCAAAATCATCGTTATAATCATGATTTTATCATTATTATTGTCATTGTCATTGTCATTGTCATCATAATTATCATCATTATTGTCAATAATAAAGGTATTATCATGAAAATCATCATAATTACCTGAATTAATGTTAAAATCCTCATAATTACCATTAAAAAGCGAAAAAGTTTTTTTTTTCGACGTTTCTCTTACAAGGCTGTAATAGGGTAGATTTTGCCGTTTTTCAACCTTTGGGATTTATTATTTCTGGCCTTCATTTCATTATAAATGGACAGAATAATTGTTATTATCATTTTTATCATTAATGTCATTATTTTTATGATTATTATCAAAATAGTCATTATCAGCATGATTATCAGGATTATTATCATCATTATTGCAGTTATAATAATTATTATGCTAATTATTACTGCTATTTTTATCATTATAACGATTTATATAATGATAATAGAAATAATGATGATTTTAGAATAAATAATGGCAATAATAATAATTATAATGACAATAATAATGATGTTATTATTATTTCTATTATTAGTATGAAAATTATTGGAATAGAGTTAATTATTGGTATTACTGCAGTAATTAGAAAAATTATAATTATAATTATGATTTTATCATTATTATTATCATTATCATTGTTATTATTATCATAATTATCATCATTATTGTCAATATTAAAGGAATTATCATGAAAATCATCCTAATTACCTGAATTAATGTTAAAATCCTCATAAGTACCATGAAAAAGCGAAAAAAGGTTTTTTTTCGACGTTTCTCTCAAAAGGCTCTTCTAATACGCTAGATTTTGCCGTTTTTCGACTTTTGGGATTTTATTACTTATTTCATTATGAATGGACTGAGTAATAATTAGTATCGTATTATCATTACTGTCATTATTTCTATGATTATTAACATCATAGTCAGTATCATCATCATTATCATTATTACTATCATCATTATTGCAGTTTTAATAATTATTATGCTAATTATTATTGCTATTTTTATCATTATAATTATGTATATAATGATAATAGCATTAGTGATAATTTTAGAAATAATAATGACAATAATATTAATCATAATGACAATGATAATGATGTTATTATTATTTCTATTGCCATTATTAGTATAAAAATTATTGGAATAGAGTTAATTATTGTTATTATTGCAGTAATTGTCAAAATTATCATTATAATTATGATTTTATCATTATTATTGTCATTATCATTGTCATTATCATCATCATCATTGTCAATAAAAAAGGAATTATCAAGAAAATCATCAAAATTACCTGTTAAAATCTTCATAATTACCATTAAAAAGTGTAAAAGTTTTTTTTTCGACGTTTCTCTCAAAAGACTCTAATACACTAGATTTTGCCGCTTTTGCGACTTAAGGGATTTTATTAATTCTGGCCTTCATTTCATTATAAAGACGGAATAATTATCATTATTATCATTTTTGTCATTATTTTTTTTTATTATTATCAATATACTTATTCTCATGATCATCTTGATTATTATCATCATTACTGCAGCTATAATAATTATTATGCTAATTATTATTGCTATTTTTATCCTTATAACGATTTATATAATGGTAATAGCAATAATGATAATTTTAGAAATAATAATGACAATAATAATAATTATAATGACAATGATAATGATGTTATTATTATTTATATTGCCATTATTAGTATGAAAATTATTGGAATAGAGTTAAACATTGCTATTATTGCAGTAAATATCAAAATTATCATTATAATTATGATTTTATCATTATTATTGCCATTATCATTGTCATTATCATCATAATTATCATCATTATTGTCAATAATAAAGGAATTACATTAAAATCATCCTAATTACCTGAATTAATGTTAAAATCCTCATAATTACCATTAAACGCAAAAAAAGTGTTTTTTCGACGTTTCTCTCAAACGTCGAAAATTATGCTAATTATTATTGCTATTTTTATCATTGTAACTATTTTTGTAATGTCAAAAGGAATAACGGTAATTTTAGAAATAATAATCACAATAATAATAATTATACTGACAATGATAATGATGTTATTATTACTTCTATTGCCATTATTTGTATAAAAATTATTGGAATAGAGTTAATTATTGCCATTATTGCAGTAATTGTCAAAATTATCATTATAATGATGATTTTATCATTATTATTGTCATTATCATCATAATTATCTTCATAATTATTATTATTGTCAATAATGAAGGAATTATCATGAAAATCATCATAATTACCTAAGTTAATTTTAAAATCCTCATAATTACCATTAAAAAGCGGAAAAGGGTTTTTTCCGACGTTTCTCTCAAAAGGCTGTAAAACGCTAGATTTTACCGTTTTTTTCGACTTTGGGACTTTATTATTTCTGGCCTTTATTTCATTATATATGGACTGAATAACAATTATTATCATCATTATTATCATTACTGTCATTATTTTTATGATTATTATCATTATAGTCATCATCATGATTATCATTATTATTATCATCATTATTGATGTTATAATAATTATTATGCTAATTGTAATTGCTATTTTTATCATTATAACGATTTATCATTATAACGATTTAATAATGACAATAATAATAATTATAATGTCAAAGATAATGATGTTATTATTATTTATATTGACATTATTAGTATGAAAATTATTGGAATAGAGTCAATTATTGCTATTATTGCAGTAATTATAAAAATTATCATTATAATTATGATTCATTATTATTGTCTTTGTCATTATCATCATAATTATCATCGTTATTGTCAATAATATAGGAATTATCATGAAAATCATCATGATTATCTGAATTAATGTTAAAATCCTCACAATTACCGTAAAAAAGCGAAAAAGGGGGATTTTCTTTCTCAAAAGGCTATAATATGCAAGATTATGCCGTTTTTTTCCGTCTTTTGGGATTTTATTCTATCCTTTATTTCATTATAAATGGACTGAATAATAATTATTATCATCATTATTATCATTACTGTCATTAATTTTATGATTATTATCATTATAATGATGATAATAATTATTATTCAGTCCATTTATAATGAAATAAAGGCCGGAAGTAATAAAATCCCAAAAGTCGAAAAAAACGGAAAAATCTACCGTATTACAGCCTTTTGAGAGAAACGTCGAAAAAAACCTATTTCGCTTTTTAATAGTATTATAAGGATTTTAACATTAATTCAGGTAATTAAGATGATTTTCATCATAATTCCTTTATTATTGACAAAAATGATGATAATTATGATGATAATAACAATGATAATGACAATAATAATGATGAAATCATAATTATAATGATAATTTTGATAATTACTGCAATAATAGCAATAATTAACTCTATTCCAATAATTTTTATACCATTAATGGTAATAGAAAGAATAACATCATTATCATTGTAATTATAATTATTATTATTGTCATTATTATTTATGAAATAATAATTATTGCTATTATCATTATATGAATAATTATAATGATAAAAATAGCAATAAAAATAGCATAATAATTGTTATACCTGCAATAATGATGATAATAATAATGATAATCATGATGATAATGACTGTAAATGCCAAGTTCTTTTAGTTTCATAGAGATTTACTAGCAATGAGGAAACAAATATTCAGTTCGAACCATTAACAAAAATTTATTAATATCATACAAAAAATAATCATAATTCACACAAAATTATACGTCACAATATCACTATTATTCACAGAAAACTTGAGGAAACATTCCTTTCTTCTCCATGACAATACTGTGTTCGTCCAGTGTCGCGTGGCCACGTGGACTCAATTCTTGAAATGTTCCCGTTAATGAATATATTTAAAAAACGAAGCCTCCGTGCCTGGCCCTTGACACTAGTAGGTTCAATTGCCTGTGTTAAAAAAAATACACTTATGTATACAGCTTATACAATTTCACAAAAAAATAATAAATAAATAAAATTCAAAAATAGCACGGGGAGAACACCTCACCTCAAGGCAATGGTCGGGTCGAGTGAGGACCCCCGTACCCACAACCCGAAACCAAGGCTCCCGAGCGAACCTTGATTCGACCAGGATTCGGGCGAAGCATTTAGCTCGCCACGTATTCAGCCGAGCGAAGCAAATTAAGAAAAACAATATACGAATTTCTTGACAATGACTATAATGATAATAATCATAAAAATAATGACAGTAATAATGATAATGATAATAATGGTTATTCAAACCATTTATACTGAAATAAAGGCATGAAATAATAAAATCCCAAAAGTCAAAAAACGGTAAAATCAAGCGTATTACAGCCATTTGAGAAAACGTCGAAAAAAGACCCTTTTTCACTTTTTAATGGTAATTATGAGGATTTTAACATTAATTCAGGTAATTAGGATGATTTTCATGATAATTCCTTTATTATTGACAATATTGATAATTATGAAGATAATTACAATGATAGTGATAATAATAATGATAAAATCATAATTATAATGATAATTTTGATAATTACTGCAATAATAGCAATACTAACTCTATTCTAAGAATTTTCATACTAATAATGGCAATAGAAATAATATCATTATCATTGTCATTATCATCATCATCATCAAGGGGGCTTACGCCGACAGGGGCGCATAGCCGCATCCACCCTTCGCTTCCACCTACGAGGATCCCTCATGGCTAGACGCCAGGCAGGAACTCGGTCCAGCTCTAGTTCTTCACGGCAGGTTTGGTCGATCTTCCCAAGCCATGACTTCCTCGGTCGTCCCACAGGCCTCCTCTACCCAGGGTTGTCTCGAATAGAGACGACCTGATGGGCAGGATCATCCTGAGGAAAGCGAGCCAGGTGGCCGTATAGCCTGAGTTGGCAATCACGGATTGTGCAGATAACAGTTCCTGTGCCAGTCTCATGGTGCAACCGTTGGTTGGACACATGGTCCTGCCAACAGTATCCCATGATCTGGCGCAAAGACTTATTACAAAAGGCTTCAAGACGAGCCTCCAAGGCACAGGACAATGTCCAGGTTTCGTTACCGTATAGCAAAACTGGCATTATCAGTGCCTTGAAAACCCGTAGCTTGGTCCTCCTGTACAGGTACCGACATCTCCAAATACTCTTGTTGAGAGAGTTCATTACCCCTGCTGCCAGGCCAATCCGTCTGCTGACTTCCTGGTCTGACAGCCCAGAGTTATGAACTACACTACCAAGGTATGTAAAGCTCTCTGTGACTTCAATGTCCTCGCCACAAGCACGTACCGACTGAACAGGTTCTCCTAGCAAGTCCCCAAATTCCTGGAGTCCAGGAGACCTCTAGACCCGAGGGCTCCGCTTCATTGCTAAATGCATCGAGAGCCGCCACTAGGGTTTCCATAGACTCAGATAGAATGGCAACGTCATCAGCAAAGTCAAGGTCTGTAACCTTAATATTGCCCAGCGTTGCTCGACAATAACTTTGAACAGTAGCTCTTCCCAGTATCTAGTCCATACAAGTGTTGAAAAGAGTTGGTGCAAGGACACAGCCTTGCCTCACTCCTGAACTAACAGGAAAGAAGCTCGACAGGCCCGCACCACACTTTACAGCACTTTCAGTACCAGTATACAGGCTTGCTATTAGTCCAATAGTCCTTGTTGGTATTCCTCTCAGCCTCAGGATCTCCCAAAGTGACTCCCGATGCACCGTATCGAACGCCTTCTTGAGGTCGATGTCGGCTGCAAGCAGCCCACGCCCGAACTCACGACGGCGCTCTACAATGACTCGAAGCGTGAGGATACGGTCTATTGTGGACTTACCAGGAGTGAATCCGGATTGCTCCAGTCTCTGGTGCCTCAGTAGATGGTCTCTGATACGTCTCAGAAGGATGTGGGCGAGAACCTTGCCTGGTACACTGAGCAGTGTGATGCCTCGGTGATTGCTGCAGTCCCAACGGTCCCCCTTCCCCTTCCAGAGAGTGATGACCACACCCCTCAACAGGTCAGGAGGAACGGAACCGGACTGCCAGATGGCAGCCAGGACAGCATGTAACCCCCCGCTGGTTCACCACCAGCCTTTAACAGTTCAGCTGGTATGCCGCAGATACCAGCTGCTTTACTTTTCATCTTGGAAATTGCCCCCCTGTCTTCAGTTAGGGAGGGAGGGTCCTCACTGATAGGTGGATCCGGCAGCGGGATCTCAACACTACCCGCATCCAAGTTAACTGTTGGTGGGTCAACCTGGTACAGCTGCTCAAAGTACTCAGCCCAACGTCCCCGCACCACAACAGGATCTGAAACGACAGCGAACTGCTGTCACCTATGAAGAGGGCTTGGAGTTCAGCTTTCTCAGGGCTTGGTATGCAGGACGAAGGTCATTTACTAAGAAATGGCCTTCTACCTCCTCTGCAAGACTCCTAATAAACTGTTCCTTGTCCCTTCTTAACAGGGACCGAGTTCTGCGCACATGAGATCGGTGCAATTCCTGATCCCCTGTCAGACGAGCCGCACGACATGCATCTGTGGCTTCCAGTGTCTCCTGTGAGATGGAATTCTGTACTGCTCTTGGGCGTACACCAATCGTATCTTGAGCTGCATCAAGTGTTTCACGCTTAAAGGTATCCCACAGAAGAACAGGGTCTGTCAGACTGCCAAGCATTGCGAAACGACCAGAGATTGCCTCAGCAAACCCGCGGGCACACTCCCCCTCCCTCAGCCTGTCCAAATGAAACACCCTAGGGTGATCATTTGACCGCTGGGGAGTTCTGAAGTGGACCCGGAGGGTAGCCACGACCAATCTATGGTCAGTACCACAGAAACTCAGCACTCCTGTACACCCTGCAATTCTGAAGGATCCTCCAACGAGTGCTAACAAGTATGTGGTCGATCTCCTTGGCTGCGTTACCCACATCACTGTACCATGTCCAGCAATGTGGGTCTGGGCGCTGGTATCAGGAGCCATAAATCCTCAATTTCTGGGACCTAGCAAAGTCCCGGAAAAGGAGGCTATTCTCGCTACCGGCATCAGCTCCTGAACCAAAGGGACCGACAGACATCTCATAGCCACCTCGTCATTGTCATTACGATTATTATTATTGTCATTATCATTTCTAAAATTATCATTATTGCTATTATCATTATATAAATAGTTACAATGATAAAAATAGCATTAATAATTAGCATAATCATTTTTACAACTGCAATAATGATAATAACAATGATAATCATGATGATAATGGCTATACTGATATTCATGATGATAATACTTTTTGAGAGAAACGTCGAAAAAAACCTTTTTCACTTTTTAATGGTAATTATGAGGATTTTATCATTAATTCAGGTAATTATGATGATTTTCATGATTATTCCTTTATTATTGACAATAATGATGATAATTATGATGATAATGACAATGTAATGAAAATAATAATGATAAAATTATAATTATAATGATAATTTTGATAATTGCTGCAATAATAGCTATAATTAACTATAGCTATTAACTAAAATATAATTGCAATGATGATAATAATAATGATAATCATGATGATAATGACTATAATGATAATAATCTTAAAAATAATGACAGTAATGATAATTATGATGATAATGATTATCATTCAGTCCACTTATAATGAAATAAAGGCCAGAAGTAATAAAATCCCAGAAGTCGAAAAAAACGGCAAAATCTTGTGAGAGAAAAGTCGAAAAAAAACTTTTTCGCTTTTTAATGGTAATTTTGAGGATTTTAACATTAATTCAGGTAATAAGGATGATTTTGACGATAATTCCTTTATTATTGACAATAATGATAATTATGATGATAATGACAATGCTAATGACAATAATAATGGTAAAATCATAATTATAATGAACATTTTGATAATTACTGCAATAATAGCAATATTTAACTCTATTCCAGTATTGTGCATACTAATAATGGCAATAGAAATAATATCATTATCATTATCATTATAATTATTATTAATGTCATTATTATTTCTAAAATTATCATTATTGCTATTATCATTATATGAATAGTTATAATGATAAAAATAGCAATAATAATAAGCATAATAATTATCATAACTGCAATAATGATGATAATAATCATGATAATCATGATGATAATGACTATAATGATAATACTCATAAAAATAATGACAGTAATGATAATAATGATAATCATTATTCAGTCCATTTATAATGAAATAAAGGCCAGAAATAATAAAATCCCAAAGGTCGGAAAACGGAAAAATCTACCGTATTACAGCCATCTGAGAGAAACATCGAAAAATCACTTTTTTGCTTATAATGGTAATTATGAGGATTTTAACATTAATTCAGGTAATTAGAATGCTTTCCATGATAATTCCTTTATTATTGAAAATAATGATGATAATTATGTTGATAATGACAATGTTAATGACAATAATAATGATAGAATCATAATTATAATAATAATTTTGATAAATAATGCAATAATAGTAATAAGTAACTCTATTCCAATAATTTTCATACTAATAATGGCAATAGAAATAATAATAACATCATTATCATTGTCATTATAATTATTATTATTGTCATTATTATTTCTAAAATTATCATTATTGCTATTATCATTATATAGATAGTTATAATGATAAAAAAGCAATAATAATTAGCATAATAATATTATAACTGCGATAAAGATGATAATAATAATGATAATCATGATGATAATGACTACAATGATAATAATCATAAAAAGAATGACAGTAATGATAATAATAATGATAATTATTATTCAGTCCATTTATAATGAAATAAAGGCCAGATAAAATCCCAATAATAATGATAAAATCATAATTATAATGATAATTTTTATCATTACTGCAATAATAGCAATAATTAACTCTTCCAATAATTTTCATGCTAATAATGGCAATAAAAGTAATAGTATAATTATCATTGTCATTATAATTATTATTATTGTCATTATTTTTTCTAAAATTATCATTATTGCTATTATCATTATATAAATGGTTATAATGATAAAAATAACAATAATATTTTCCATAATAATTATTATAACTGCAATAATAGTAGTAATAATTATAATCATGATGATAATGATACACACACACACACACACACACACACACACACACACACACACACACACACACACACACACATATATATATATATATATATATATATATATATATATATATATATATATATATATATATATATGTATATGTATGTATGTATGTATGTATATGCATTTTTATACGTGTGTGTGTGTGTGTGCATATTTTCTTATTTTATGCATTCACGTAGTATATGTACTTACGTGGATATTGCTAAATGGCGGATCGTAATAGCAATAACGATTCAGATAATATAAAAAACATTTTACTGCTAATGACAATAATAATAATAATAAAAATAATAATGACAATACTGATAATGAAAATTAATATTACAAAAATTATAATAATAATGATAGTAAAACCAGTAATAATATTAAGAATAGGAATAATTATGAAGTAAGAACCACACCATTAACAATGATAATGAAAAAGGATGTTAATAATGATAATGAGGATAACAGTAATCATAGTAATAATAACACCGATGATAAAAGATGTGTCAATAATTATATCAATAATAATGGAGACACATAATCTCGTTTTGAATTGAAATTATGATGATAATGACAATGATAATGACAATAATAATAAAATCATAATTATAATGATAATTTTGATAATTACTGCAATAATAGCAATAATTAACTCTATTCCAATAATTTTCATACTAATAATAGCAATAGAAATAATAATAACATCTTTATCATTGTCATTATAAATATTATTATTGTCATTATTATTTCTAGAATTATCATTATTGGTATTATCATTATATAAATCGGTATAATGATAAAAATACCAATGATAATTAGCATAATAATTGTTACAACTGCAATAATGATAATAATCATGATAATCATGATGATAATAACTATAATGATAATAATCATTAAAAAAATGCCAGTAATGATAATAATGATAATAATTATTATTCATTCCATTTATAATGAAATAATAAAATCCCATAAGTCGAAAAAAAGGCAAAATCTAGGGTATTGCTGCCTTTTGAGAGAAACGTCGAAAAAAAACCTTTTTCGCTTTTTAATGATAATTATGAGGATTGTAACATTAATTCAGGTAATTATGATGATTTTCACAATAATTCCTTTATTATTGACAATAATGATGATAATTATGATGATAATGACAATGATAATGACAATAATAATGATAAAGTCATAATTATAATGATAATTTGATAATTACTGCAATAATAGCAATAATTAACTCTATTCCAATAATTTTCATACTAATAATGGCATTATTATTATTATTATTTCTAAAATTATCATTATTGCTATTATCATTATATAAATAGTTATAATGATAAAGATAGCAATAATAATTAGCATAATAATTTTCATAACTTCAATAATGATGATAATAATAATGATAATCATGATGATAATGAGTATAATAATAATAATAATAATAATAATAAGGATGATAATTATTATTCAGTCCATTTATAATGAAATATAGGCCAGAAGTAATAAAATCCCAGAAGTCGAAAAAATGGCAAAATCAAGCGTATTACAGCCTTCTGAGAGAAACGTCGAAAAAAAACCTTTTCGCTTTTTAATTGTAGTTATGAGGATTTTAACATTAATTCAGGTTATTATGATGATTTTCATGATAATACATTTATTATTGACAATAATGATGATAATTATGATAATGACAATGATAATGACAATAATAATGAAAAATCATAATTATAATGATAATTTTGAGAATTGCTGCAATAATAGCAATAATTAACTCTATTCCAATAATTATCATACTAATAATGGCAATAGAAATAATAACATCATTATCATTGTCATTATATTTCTTATTGTCATTATTAATTCTAATATTATCATTACTGCTATCATCATTATATAAATCGTTATAATGATAAAAATAGCAATAATAATTAGCATAATAATTATTATAACTGCAATAATGATGATAATAAAAATGATAATCATGATGATAATGAGTATAATGGTAATAATCATAAAAATAATGACAGTAATGATAATAATGATGATAATAAATATTATTCAGTCCATTTATAATGAAATAAAGGCCAGAAGTAATAAAATCCCAAAAGACGAAAAAAATTGCAAATTCTAGCGTCTTACAGCCTTTTGAGAGAAACGTCGAAAAGAACCCTTTTTCGCTTTTTAATGGTAATTATAAGAATTTTAACATTAATTCAGGTAATTAGGATGATTTCCATGATAATTCCTTCATTATTGACAATAATGATGATAATTATGATGATAATGAAAATGATAATGACAATAATAATGATAAAATCATAATTATAATGATAAATTTCATAATTACTGCAATAATAGCAATAATTAACTCTATTCCAATAATTTTCATGCAAATAATGGCAATAGAAGTGATAATATCATTATCATTGTCATAATTATTATTATTGTCATTATTATTTCTAAAATTATCATTATTGCTATTATCATCATATAGATAGTTATAATGATAGAATAACAATAATAATTAGCACAATAATTATTATAACTGCAATAATGATAATAATCATGATAATAATGATGATAATGACTATGATAATAATCATGAAAATAAGGACAATAATGATAATAATTATTATTCAGTCTATTTATAAGGAAATAGGGGCCAGAAGTAATAAAATCCCAAAAGTCGAAAAAACTGGAAAATCTAGCGTATTAGAGCCTTTTGAGATAAACGTCGAGAAAAAAAACCTTTTCACTTTTTAATGGTAATTATGATGATTTTAACATTAATTCAGGTAATTATGATGATTTTCATGATAATTCCTTTATTATTGACAATAATGATGATAGTTATGATAATAATGAAAATGATAATAACAATAATAATGATAAAATCATAATTATAATGATAATTTTGATAATTACTGTTATAATAACAATAATTAACTCTATTCCAATAACTTTCATACTAATAATGGCAATAGAAATAATAATATAATTATCATTGTCATTATAATTATTATCATTGTCATTCTTATTTCTAAAATTATCTCTAATGCTATTACCATTATAATGCAATAATGATGATGATAATAATGATAATCATGATGATAATGACTATAATGATAATAATCATAAAAATAATGTCAGTAATGATAATAATGATGATAATAATTATTATTCAGTCCACTTATAATTAATTAAAGGCCAGAAGTAATAAAATCCCAAAAGTCGAAAAAATACGGCAAAATCTACCGGATTACAGCCTTTTGAGGGAAACGTCGAAATAAAACTTCTTCGCTTTTTAACGGTAATTATGAGGATTTTAACAATAATTCAGGTAATTATGATGATTTTCATGATAATTCATTTATTATTGACAATGATAATGATAATTATGATGATAATAACAATGATAATGATAAAATTATAATTATAATGATAATTTTGATAATTACTGCAATAATAGCAATGGTTAACTCTATTCCAATAATTTCCATACTAATAATGGCAATAGAAATAATAATATCAGTATCATTGTCATTATAATTATTATTATTATTATTATTTCTAAAATTATCACTAATGCTATTATCATTATATAATTAGTTATAATGATAAAAGAGCAATAATAATTAGCATAATTATCATAACTGCAATAATGATGATAATAATGATAATCATGATGATAATGACTATAATGATAATACTCATAAAAATAATGTCAGTAATGATAATAATGATGATAATAAGAATTATTCAGTCCATTTATAATGAATTAAAGGCCAGAAGTAATAAAATCCCAAAAGTCGAAAAAAACGGCAAAATCTAGCGTATTACAGCCTTTTGAGAGAAACGTCAAAATAAAACTGTTTCGCTTTTTAACGGTAATTATGAGGATTTTAACATTAATTCAGGTAATTGTGAGGATTTTCATGATAATTCCTTTATTATTAACAATAATGGTGATAATTATGATGATAATGACAATGATAATGACAATAATGATAAAATCATAATTATAATGATAATTTTGATAACTACTGCAAATAATAGCAAAGGTTAAATCTATTCCAATCATTTTCATAATAATAATGGCAATAGCAATAATAATAACATCATTATCATTGTCTTTATAATTATTATTATTGTCATTATTATTTCTAAAATTATCATTATTGTTATTATCATTATATAAATAGTTATAATAATAAAAATAGCAATAATGATTTGCATAATAATTATTATAACTGCAATAATGATGAAAATAATCATAATAATCATGATGTAAATGAATATAATGGTAATAATCATGAAAATAACGACAGTAATGATAATAATGATGATAATCATTATTATTCAGTCCATTTATAATGAAACAAAGGCCAGAAGTAATAAAATCCCAAAAGTCGAAAAAAAACTGCAAAATCTAGGGTATTACATCGTTTTGAGAGAAACGTCGAAAAAAACCCTTTATCGCTTTTTAATGGTAATTAGGAGGATTTTAACATCAATTCTGGTAATTATAATGATTTTCATGATAAAACCTTTATA
>NC_091586.1:14035725-14081749 GCF_042767895.1 Penaeus vannamei
ATTATTATTGTCATTATCATTGTCATTATCATCATAATTACCATTATTGTCAAAAATAAAGGAATTATCATGAAAATCATCATAATTACATGAATTAATGTTAAAATCCTCATAATTACCATTAAAAAGCAAAGAAAAAAAAATTTCGACGTTTCTCTCAAAAGGCTGTAATACGCTAGATTTTCCCGTGTTCTTTTACTTCTGGGATTTTATTACTTCTGGCCTTTATTTCATTATAAATGGACTGAATAATAATTATCATCATCATTATCATTACCGTCATTATTTTTATGATTATTATCATTATAGTCATTATCATCATGATTATCATTATTATTATCATCGTTATTGCAGTTATAATAATTTCTATGCTAATTATTATTGCTATTTTTATCATTATAACTATTTACAAAATGATAATAGCAAAATTGATAATTTTAGAAATAATAATGACAATAATAATAGTTATAATGACAATGATAATGATATTATTTTTATTGCCAATATTAGTATGAAAGTTATTGGAATAGAGTTAATTGTTGCTATTATTGCAGTAATTATAAAAAGTATCATTATAATTATTACTTTATCATTATTATTGTCATTATCATCATAACTATCTTCATAATTATCATTATTGTCAATAATAAAGGAATTATCATGAAAATCATCATAATTACCTGAAATAATGTTAAAATCCTCATAATTACCATTTAAAAGCGAAAAGGCTTTTTTCGAAGTTTCTCTCAAAAGGCTGTAATGCGCTAGATTTTGCCATTTATTCGACTTTTGGGATTTTATTACTTCTGGCCTTTATTTCACAATAAATGGGATGAATAATAATTATTATCATTATTATCATTACTGTCATTATCTTTATGAGTATTATTATTACTGTCATTATCTTTATGAGTATTATCATTACTGTCATTATCTTCATGATTATCATTATTATTATCATCACTATTGCAGTTATAATGATTATTACGCTAATCATTATTGCTATTTTTATCATTATAACGATTTATATAATGATAATAGCAATAATGATAATTTTAGAAATAATAATGAAAATAATAATAATTATAATGACAATGATAATGATGTTATTATTATTTCTGTTGCCATTATTAGTATGAAAATTATTGGAATAGATTTAATTATTGGTATTATTGCAGTAATTATCAAAATTATCATTATAAATATGATTTTATCATTATTATTGTCATTATCATAATTATCCTCATCATTATCATCATTATTGTCAACAATAAAGGAATTATAATGAAAATCATCATAATTACCTGAATTAATGTTAAAATCCTCATAATTACCATTAAAAAAAGCAAAAAGGTTTTTTTTCGAAGTTTCTCTCAAACGACTTTTGGAATTTTATTACTTCTGGCCTTTATATCATTATAAATGGACTGAATAATAATTATTATCATCATTATTATCATTACTGTCATTATTTTTATTATTATTATCATTATAGTCATTATTATCTTGATTATCATTATCAATCATTATTGCAGTTATAATAATTATTATGCTATTTATTATTGCTATTTTTATCATTATATCTATCTATCTATCTATATATATATATATATATATATATATATATATATATATATATATATATATATATATATATATATATATATATATATATATATATATATATATATAATTATATATATAAATATATATATATATATATATATATATATATATATATATATACATATATATATATATATATATATATATATATATATATATATATATATATATATATATATATATATATATATATATATATATATATATAAGGATAATAGCAATAATGATAATTTTAGAAATAATAATAATAATAATAATTAAAATGACAATGATAATGATGTTATTATTTCTATTGCCATTATTAGTATGAGAATAATAGGAATAGAGTTAATTATTGCTATTATTGCAGTAATTATCAAAATTATCATTATAATTATGATTTTATCATTTTTATTTTCATTATCATAATAATTATCATCATTATTGTCAATGATAAAGGATTTATCATGAAAATCATCATAATTACCTGAATTAATGTTAAAATCCTCATAATTACCATTAAAAAGCGAAAAAGAGTTTTTTTCGACGTTTCTCCCGAAAGGCAGTAATACGTTTTTAAGATTTTATTACTTCTCGCCTTTATTTCGTTATAAATGGACTGAATAATAATTATCATTATCATTAGTGTCATTATTTTTATGATTATTATCATTAGTCATTATCATCATGATCATCATTATTATTATCATCATTATTGCAGTTATAATAATTATTATGCTAATTATTATTGCTATTTTTTCATTATAACTATTTATAGAATGATAATAGCAATAATGATAATTTTAGAAATAATAATGACAATGATAATTATAAGGACAATGATAATGATATTATTATTTCTATTGCCATTATTAGTATGAAAGTTATTGGAATAGAGTTAATTAATACTATTATTGCAGTAATTATCAAAATTATTATAATTATGATTTTATCATTATTATTGTCATTATTGTTGTCATTATCATCATAATTATCATCATTATTTTCAAAATGAAGGAATTATCATGACAATCGTCATAATTACTCTAAATAATGTTAAAATCCCCATAATTACCATTAAAAGGCGAAAACGGGTGTTTTTCGACGTTTCAGACGGTTGTAATACGGTAGATTTTGCCATTTTTTCGACTTTGGGATTTTATTTCTTCTGGCTTTGATTTCAATATAAATAGACTGAATTATAATTATTATCATCATTATAGTCATGATCATGTTTATCATGATTATTATCATCATTATTGCAGTTATAATAATTATTATGCTAATTATTATTGCTATTTTTATCATTATAACTATTTATATAATGATAATAACAATAATGATAATTTCCGAAACAATAATGACAATAATAATTATTATAATAACAATGATAATGATTAATTATTATTATAATAATTATTATTTCTATTACCATTAATAGTATGAAAATCATTGGAATAGAGTTAATTATTGCTATTATTGCAGTAATTATCAAATTTATCATTATAATTAGGATTTTATCATTATTATTGTCATTATCATAGTTATTATCATCATAATTATCATCATTTTTGTCAATAATAAAGTAATTATGATGAAAATCATCTTGATTATCATTATTATTATCATAATTATTGCAGTTATAATTATTATTCTAATTATTATTGCTATTTTTAACATTATTACTAATAATGGCAATAATAATAATTATAATGACAATGATATTAATATTATTATTTCTATTGCCATTATTAGTATGAAAATTATTGAAATAATTTAATTTGAAATAATGAGTTAATTATAGCTATTATTGCAGTAATTATCAAAATTATCATTATAATTATGATTTTATAATTAGTATTCTCATTATATTGCCATTATCATCATAATTATCATAATTATTGTCAATGATAATGGAATTATCATGAAAATCATCGTAATTACTTGAATTAATGATAAAATCATCATAATTACCATTAAGAAGAGAAAAAGTTGTTTTTTAAGGTTTCTCTCCAAAGGCATTATCATCATGGTTATCATTATAGCCATTATCATCATGATTATCATTATTATTATCATCATTATTGCAGTTATAATAAATATCATGCCAATTACTATTGCTATTTTTATCATTATAACTATTAATATAATGATAATGACAATAATGAAAAATTTTAGAAATAATAATGACAATAATAATAATTATAATGACAATGATAATTATGTTATTATTTCTATTGCCATTATTAGTATGAAAGTTATTGGAATAGAGTTA
Organism: Penaeus vannamei; assembly: GCF_042767895.1. NCBI lineage: Eukaryota > Metazoa > Arthropoda > Malacostraca > Decapoda > Penaeidae > Penaeus > Penaeus vannamei. The sequence continues at coordinate 14,039,606 of NC_091586.1, forward strand.
ATTATTGCTATTATTGCAGTAACTATAAAAAGTATCATTATCATTACATATATAGTTATAATGATAAAAATAGCAATAATAATTAGCATAATAATTGTTATAACTGCAACAATGATGATAATAATAATGATAATAATGATGATAATTACTATAATGATAATAATCATAAAAATAATGACAGTAATGATAATAATGATGATAATAATTATTATTTAGCCATATATAATCAAATAAAGGCCAGAAATAATAAAATCCCAAAATTCGAAACGGTAAAATCTAGCGTATTACAGGCTTTTGAGAGAAACGTTGAAAAAAGCTTTTTCGCTTTTTAATGGTAGTTATGAGGATTTTAACATTAAGTCAGGTAATTATGATGATTTTCATGATCATTCGTTCATTATTGACAATAATGATAATTATGAAGATGATTATGATGATAATGACAATAATAATAATAAAATCATAATTATAATGATAATTTTGATAATTACTGCAATAATAGCAAAAATTAACTCTATTCCAATAATTTTGATACTAATAATGGCAATAGAAATAATAACATCATTATTACTGTCATTATAATTATTATTATTGACATTTTTATTTCTAAAATTATCATTATTAAAATTATTATTAGTAGAAAAAAAAACTTTTTCGCTTTTTGATGGTAATTATGAGGATTTTAACATTAATTCAGTTAATTATGATGCTTTTCATGATAATTCTTTTATTATTCATATTAATGATGATATTTATTATGATAAAGTTATTATTGTTATTATAATTATTACTGTTGTTATTATTATTTCTAAAATTATCATCATTGTCATTATCATTATAGAAATAGTTATAATGAGGAAAATAACATTAATAATTAAGATAGTAGCTCTTATGACGATTATATTAAGGGTAATTATGGCGATAATTACTATAATGATGATAATGATGATGTTAATGCTATTAATGATAATGATGATGATGATAATAATCATAAAGCCCATCCATAATGAAAACAGGCTAAAAGTATAAAAATCCCCAAAGTCGAAAAAACGGCGAAATCTAGCGATATATGGCCTTTTACAATATAGTCGAAAAAACTCCCTTTTCGAGTTTATGGGATGATTATGGTGATTTCTGCAATAATTCGGTTAATTATGATGATTTTCATGATAATCCCATTAATAATGAGGATAATGATAATTATGACATTAATTAGGATAATTATGATAATAACAATAATACTAACGATAATGATAATTAAAAATAATATTTATAGTAGAAATAATCATAATATCGCTATTACTGTTATTATAATTTTTACTGTTCTTATTATTTCTAAAATTATCATTATTGTCATTATCATTATAGAAATAGTTATAATGAGGAAAATGACATTAATAATTAAGACAATAGCTCTAATAATGATTATATTAAGGGTAATTATGGGGATAATTACTATAGTGATGATAATGATGATGTTAATGCTGTTAATGATAATAATGATGATGATAATAATCATAAAGCCTATCCATAATGAAAAAAAAGCTAAAAGTATAAAAATCCTCAAAATCGAAAAAACGGCGAAATCTAGCGATATATGGCCTTTTGAGAATATGGTCGAAAAACCCCCCTTTTCGAGTTTATGGGATGATTTCTGCAATAATTCGGCTAATTAAGATGATTTTCATGATAATCCCATTAATAATGACGGTAATAATGATAATTATGACAATAATTAGGATAATTATGACATTAACTAGGATAATTATGACTTTAATTAGGATACTTATGACATTAATTAGGATAATTATGACATAAATTAGGATAATTGTAATAAAATGATAATTATAATGATAATTTCCGTAATTAATGCAATAATAGCAATCCTCAAGAATACTCTAATGATTTTCATGATAATAACAATAATACTAACGATAATGATAATAATTAAAAATAATAACAGTAGAAGAAATAATCATAATATCGCTATTATTGTTATTATAATTATTACTGTTGCTGTTATTATTTCTAAAATGATCATTATTGTTATTATCATTATAGAAATAGTTATAATGAGGAAAATGACCTTAATAATTAAGATAATAGCTCTTATAATGATTATATTAAGGGTAATTATGGCGATAATTACTATAATGATGACAATGATGTTAATGATATTAATTATAATTATGATGATGATAATTGTAGCGGGGCGTAGACCCAGTAGACTTTAAGTGGTCTGGTTGAGTCCTGGCTCAACCGAGAATATTGAGTTCTTTGCTCAAGGAAAGATTCGTCTGCTGTGAACAGATGTAAGGTTCCAGGCCTACGGCACGCTGCCACCACCCGATTAGTAGGTTCGGGAACCGTGTATGTCGTGTAAGTGGGTGTGGGTGTTGTATCAGAGAAGGGTGGAAAGAAAGTACAGAATGTGTGTGCTGAATGTTGGATGTGTAAGTGTGTAGATGTGAAAAGGGAGATAGCGTAGGCTGAACGTCTGCGTGGACGTGTTTGGAAGAAAAAAGCAAGATCATAGGATTCTTCTTCTTCCCTTCGGTTTGAGCATCCGCCTGCTGGGAGCGGGAACACAGGTATAGCTAAATGAATCTGTTCTTTTGATATCAGCTTAATATTCTCTGACTTATCTAGCCTTTTTACAGCCTTTCAAGGGTTGCGTGATGTCAGAGCAACCAGCGATGTGCTGTTTAGGAGACCCGAGTCCGAGATAGATTTAGGCATCTAACCTTGGTTAGAACCAGAACTTTAGTGGTGGTAAGACTATGAATTATTCTGACTGGAGTCGAGTAAAAGCTCGATGATGGTATGATGTTTATTTTTGGGAGCAAATTGCACTCACTAGGAAGTTACAGGCATTTTCAGTCATGGAAAAGTAGACAAAGGTGTGTGCATCACCAATTTATCACAGCGGCGGTGATGCACGAGAAATCAACACCAGATAAACTTACCACGATATAAAAATGTCTTCCCTAAGCTGGCGTCCCAACTCCAGAAGTACTGTTATTAGGGGGTCAGCATAAAAACATCCAAGTCCCTAAATTACGTTAAATTGTTAACATCCAACCCAAATGGATGTTAACTGTTAAACCAAAGCTAATGCTGACGGATACCTAGTAAGAGTACTTATGTGCAAAAGAATTAAGAAATAAATAATAAGGCTGAAAAAGTCAAGGAAGGGACTATTCACGAAGACTGCCTGAACACCCACAAGGTCAGACAGGAATCAACCGAAACAACAAACGACAACAACAAAAATCAAGTATCATGTGATACTAAGGGCTCGTTATCAGGAGATACGGAGCAACAAAAGTCTGTCTGATCACCCACAAGGTCAGGCAGAAATCAACAGAAACATATCAAACAAAATATGTAAAAAGATCCTGATAACGATCTTTTATCCCCGGAGGTACGGATCCTCAAGCAGGGACGATAGGAAACATTAACATTAACTTTAAAAAATATATATATGTACAGGAGGTATGACTCCTCAAGTACGAACGAAATACAACGAAGTAATAACTTAAGTCTTAAAAAGGGAAAGTCACACTGGAGGGACAATCACAAAGGGCTGCTTGATCACCCACAAGATCAAGTAGAAATCTACAAACACGCATTAAGCGAAACAAAACAAATCGACGATAAAGTACGTAAATGTACTTAAAAAGATCTTTATTCCAGGAGGTACGGATCCTCAGGCAGGAATGAAAAGAAACTAAGTGATAACTTAGTGTTAAATTTAATACACTGAAGGTACGGATCCTCAAGCAGTGTTCATCTATATCACTTGGTCCTAATGCTCTCAAACACTTGGAAATACACAAAAGAGTGCACCCTGCAGATAATAATGCAGCATGTCACGCTAAAGGCCAAAAGAGACCAGTCGTCTCCTACACACAACCAGCAACCACTTAGCTTTGAAGAGATACTCAGCAATCCTGGTAAATCCGTGCGCGAAGTATATCCTAGGGTAAATCCGAGCGAGAGCACAACACAGGTAAAATTGTAACCGCGAAGGACCAAAGTGCGGGACAGAGGTCAGGACCGAAGTTATCTTCCTTCCCCCTACCACGAGTACATATACCCCGAAAGAAACCCCCAGGCCAAGCCCCAGGCATGGCGCGAAAGAAGAATATAGGCAAAAGAGATGCCTGAAGACCAAGCCGATAGTTGGACAATCCAAACAACCGAGACGAGAGAGGGAAGGGGAAAAACAAAAAAGCAGGGTAATGACCGTCACCTCCTTCGGTGGTTATCGCGAGAATTTGGAGACGTCGACAAGAGGAAAGAATATTAGAAAAAGATAAATACAGGAAAGAATACGGAGAAAATTCGATAACAAACCGTTATAGTAAAAACTGTGCATATCGGCCATTACATATTTACAATATTCAGGTTTAACAATAAATAGTTTGGCTTGGCGACTTCAACTGGAGATGACATCATCCTACGAGTCGGGACGTACGCAGCCGTACACTACAATAATAATCATAAATATGGCTATTGTTGGGGGATTTATATATATATATATATATATATATATATATATATATATATATATATATATATATATATATACATATATATATATATATGTATGTATATATATGTATGTATAGATATGTATGTATATATATATATATATATATATATATATATATATATATATATATATATATATATGTATGTATATATATGTATGTATATATGTGTATATATATGTATATATATTGTATATGTATGTATATATGTATATATATGTGTATATATATTATATATGTATGTATATATGTATATATATACATATACATATATACATACATATATACATACATATATAAATACATATATTTATACATACATACATACATATATACATACATATATACATAAATATATACATACATATATACATACATATATACATACATATATACATACATATATACATATATATACATACATATATACATATATATACACATATATACATATATATACATACATATGTATACATACTTATATATATGTATATATATATATATATATATATATATATATATATATATATATATATATATATATATATATATATATATATATATATATATATATATATATATATATATATATATATATATATATATATTTATATATATATGTATGTATGTATGTATGTATATATATATGTATATATACATATACATATATATATATATATATATATATATATATATATGTATGTATATATATATATGTATATATATATATATATATATGTATGTATGTATGTATATATGTATATATATACATATATATATATATATATATATATATATATATATATATATATATATATATACATATGTGTGTGTGTGTGTGTGTGTGTGTGTGTGTGTGTGTGTGTGTGTGTGTGTGTGTGTGTGTGTGTGTGTGTGTGTGCGTGTGTGTGTGTGTGTGTGTGTGCGTGTGTCTGTATGTGTGTATATATATGTATATATATGTATATATATATATATATATATATATATATATATATGTATATATATGCATATATATATATATATATATATATATATATATATATATATATATATATATATATATATATATATATATATGTATAATTATAAATGGACTGAATAATAATTATTATCATCATTATTATCATTACTCTCATTATTTTTATGATTATTATCATTATACTCATTATCATCATGATTATCATGATTATTATCATCATTATTGCAGTTATAATAATTATGCTAATTATTATTGCTATTTTTATCATAATAACGATTTATATAATGATAATAGCAATAATGATAATTTTAGAAACAATAATGACAACAATAATAATTATAATAACAATGATAATGATGTTATTATTTCTATTGCCATTTTTAGTATGAAAATTTTTGAAATGCAGCTAATTATTGCTATTATTGTAATTCTAAAAAATTATCATTATAATTGTGATTTTGTCATTATTATTGTCATTGACATTGTCATTATCATCATAATTATCATTATTATTGTCAATAATTAAGGAATTATCATAATGAAATAAAGGCCAAAAGTAATGAAATCCTAAAAGTTGAAAAAATGGCAAAATCTACCGTATTACAGCCTTCCGAGAGAAACGTCGAAAAAAAAAAAACCTTTTTCGCTTTTTAATGGTAATTATGAGGACTTTAACATTAATTTAGGTAATTAGGATGATTTTCAAGATAATTCCTTCATTATTGACAATAATGATAATTTTGAAGATAATTATGATGATAATGACAATTTTGATAAAATCATAATTATAATGATAATTTTGATAATTACTGCAATAATAGCAATAATTAACTCTTTTCCAATAATTTTCATACAAATAATGGCAATAGAAACAATAATAACATCATTATCATTGTCATTACAATTATTATTATTGTCATTGTTATATCTAAAATTATCGTTATTGCTTTTGACATTATATAAATAGTTACAATGATAAAGATAGCAATAATAATTAGCATAATAATTATTATAACTGCAATAATGATGATAATAATCATGATAATATTCATGATAATGACTATAATGATAATAATCTTAAAAATAATGATAGTAATGATAACAATGACCATAATAATTATTATTCAGTCTATTTATAATAAAATACAGGCCAGAAGTAATAAAATCCCAAAAGTCGAAAAAACGGCAAAATCTAGCGTATTACAGCCTTTTTTTGCTTTTAATGGTAATTATAAGGATTTTAACATTAATTCAGGTAATTATATTGATTTTCATGATAATTCCTTTATTATTGACAGTAATGATGATAATTGTGATGATAATGACAATGATAATGACAAAAATAATTATATAATCATAATTATAATGATAATTTTGATAATTACTGCAATAATAGCAATAATAAAATCTATTCCAATGATATTCATCCTAATAATGGCAATATAAATAATAACAACATGATTATCATTGTCATTATAATTATTATTATTGTCATTATTATTTCTAAAATTATCATTATTGCTATCATCATTATATAAATCGTTATAATGATAAAAATAGCAATAATAATTAGCATAAGGATTATTATAGCTGCAGTAATGATGATAATAATCATGATAATAAGTATATTGATAATAATCAAATAAATAATGACAGAAATGATAATAATGATAATTATTCCGTCTTTATAATGAAATGAAGGCCAGAATTAATAAAATCCCAGAAGTCGAAAAACCGGCAAAATCTAACGTATTAGAGTCTTCTGAGAGAAACGTCGAAAAAAACTTTCGCGCTTTTCAATGGTAATTATGAAGATTTTAACATTAATTCAGGTAATTATGATGATTTTCACGATAATTCTTTTATTATTGATAATAATGATGATAATTATGATGATAATTACAATGATAATGTCAATAATAATGATAAAATCATAATTACAATGATAATTTTGACAATTACTGCAATAATAGCAATAATTAACTCTATAATTTTCATACTAATAATGGCAATAGAAATAATAATATCATTATCATTGTCATTATGATTATTATTATTGTCATTATTATTTCTAAAATTATCACTAATGCTATTATCATTATATAGATAGTTAAAAGGATAAAAATAGCAATAATGATTAGCATAATAATTATTATAACTGCAATAATGATGATAGTAATAATGATAATCATGATGATACTGACTATGATGTTAATAATCATAATGGCAGTAATGACAATAATGATAATAATTATTATTCAGTCCGTTCATAATGAAATAAAGGCCCGAAGTAATAAAATCCCAAAAGTCGAAAAAACTGCAAAATCTAGCGTATTATAGCCTTTTGAGAGAAACGTTGAAAAAACCCTTTTTCGCTTTTTCATGGTAATTATGAGGATTTTAACATTAATTCAGGTAATTAGGATGATATTCATGATAATTCCTTTATTATTGACAAAAATGATGATAATTATGATGATAATGACAATGATAATTAAAATTATAATGATAAGATCATAATTATAATGATAATTTTGATAATTACTGCAATAATACCTATAATTAACTCTATTCCAATAATTTTCATACTAATAATGGCAATAGACAAAATAATAACATCATTATCATTGTCATTATAATTATTATTATTGTCATTATTTTTTTCTAAAATCATCATTATTTCTATTATCATTATATAATTCGTTATAATGATAAAAATAACAGTAATAATTAGCATAATAATTATTATAACTGCAATAATGATAATAATCATGATAATCATGCTGATAATGACTAAATTGATAATAATCATGATAATCATGCTGATAATGACTAAATTGATAATAATCATGATAATCATGCTGATAATGACTAAATTGATAATAATCATAAAAATAATGACAGTAATGATAATAATGATAATAGTAATTATTATTCAGTCCATTTATAATGAAATGAAGGCCACAAATTATAAATCCCGAAAGTTGAAAAACTATAAAATCAACCGTATTACCGCTTTACAAGAGAAACGTCGAAAAAAAACTTTTTCGCTTTTTAATGGTAATTATGAGGATTTTAACATTAATTCAGGTAATTAGGATGATTTTCATAATAATACCTTTATTATTGACAATAATGATGATAATTATGATGATAATGACAATGATAATGACAAAAATAATGATAAAATCATAAATATAATGATTTTGATAATTACTGCTATAATAGCAATAAATAACTCTATTCCAATAATTTTCATACTAATAATGGCAATAGAAATAATAACATCTTTATCGTTGTCATTATAATTATCATTATTGTCAGTATTATTTCTAAATTTATCATTATTGCTATTATCATTATAGAGATAGTTATAATGATAAAAATAGTATTAATAATTAGCATAAAATTATCATAACTGAAATAATGATGATAATTATGATAATCATGATGATAATGACTATAATGATAATAATCATAAAAATAATGACAGTAATGATAATGATAATAATCATTATTCCGTCCATTTATAATGAAATAAAAGCCAGAAGTAATAAAATCCCAGAAGTCGAAGAAACGGCAAAATAAATAAAAAAAAACTTTTTCGCTTTTTAATCGTAATTATGAGGATTTTAACATTAATTCAAGTAATTAGGATGATTTTCATGATCATTACTTTATTATTGACAATAATGATGATAATTATGATGATAATGACAGTGATAATGACAATAATAATGATAATGACAATAATAATGGTAAAATCATAATTATAATGATAATTTTGATAATCAATGTAATAATAGCAATAAGTAACTCTATTCCAATATTTTTCATACTAATAATGGCAATAGAAATAATAATAACATCTTTATCATTGTCATTATAATTATTATTGTTGTCATTATTATTTCTAAAATTAGCATTATTGCTATTATCATTATATAAATCGTTATAATGATGAAAATAGCAATGATAATTAGCACAATAATTATCATAACTGCAATAATGATGATAATCGTGATAATAATGATAATGACTATAAAGATAATAATAATAATAAAAATAAGGATAGTAATGATAAAAATGATGATAATAATTATTATTCAGTCAATTTATAATGAAATAAAGGCCAGAAGTAATAAAATCCAAAAAGTCGAAAAACGGCAAAATCAAGCGTATTAGAGCCTTTTGAGAGAAACGTCGATGATTTTCATAATAATTCCTTTAGTATTGACAATAATGATGGTAATTATGATGATAATGACAATGATAATGACAATAATGATAAAATCATAATTATAATGCTAATTTTCATAATTATTGCATTATAATTATTATTATCTTCATTACTAATGTCATTTTCGTCATTATAATGATCTATATAATGATAATGACAATAAAGATAATTTTAGAAATAATAACAACAATAATAATGATTATAATAACAATAATACCGATATTATAATTATTTCTATTGTTATCTCTATTAAGATATTCGTTATTATTATTGATATTATTATGAAAAAGGTTTTTTTTCGACTCCTCTCCCAGTAGGCTGTATTTCGCTTGATTTCGCCGTTTATTTTCGACTTTTGGGATTTTTACTTTTATTGTCATTATTATCATCATTATAGTCATTATTGATATCATCATGATTAGCAGAATTAAATCATAATTATCATTGAAACTCGAAAAAGGGGGGGGCCACGTTCGACTCATCTCTCAATAGTCTGTATTTCGCTAGATTTTGCCGTTTTTTCGAATTTTGGGATTTTTTTACTTTTAGCCTTTTTCTCATTATAGCTGGGCTTTATGATTACAATTATCATCATTATTGTCATTATTATCATCATTATTATAATCATTGTCATAATCGCCATAATTAATGTCATTTTCCTCATTATAATAGTCTATATAATGATAATGACAATAAATATAATTTCAGAAATAATAACAACAATAATAATGGTTATAATAACAATAATAGCGATATTATGATTTTTTCTATTATTTCTATTTTCATATTCGTTATTATTATTGTTATTATTATGAGAGTCATTAGAATGTTGTTGGTTATTGCTATTATTGCAATTATTACGCCAATTATCATTATAATCATCATTTTATAATTAATATCATAATTATTGTCATCATTATATATATTATCGTCATTATTGTCCTTATTATCGTCATTTTTGTCATTATTAATGGGGTTATCATCCTAATTAACAGAATTATTGCTGAAATCATCATAATTATCATTTAAACTCGAAAAACGGGGGGTTTTCGACTCATCTCTCAATGGGCTGTATTTCGCTAGATTTCGCCGTTTTTTCGACATTTGAGATTTTTTTTACTTTTAGCCTTTTTCTCATTATAGATGGGCTTTATGATTATAATTATCAACATTATTGTCATTATTATCATCATTATTATCATTATTGTCATTATTATAATAATTATTATCATTATTGTCATTATTATAATGATTATTATCATTATTGTCATTATTACCATAATTACCCTTAATATAATCATTATAATAATTATTATCTTCATTATTAATGTCATTTTCGTCATTATAATAATCTATATGATGATAACGACAATAAGGATAATTTTAGAAATAATAACAACAATAATAATTATTTTATAAAAATAATGATATTATAATTATTTATATTATTTCTATTATCATATTCGTTATTATTATTGTTATTAATATGAGAGTCATTAGAATGTTGTTGGTTATTGCTATTATTGCAATTATTACGCCAATTATTATTCTAATTATCACTTTATAATTAATGTCATAATTATTGTCATCATTATCTTTATTATCGTCATTATTGTCATTATTGATGGGGTTATCATCATAATTAGCAGAATTATTGCTGAAATCATCATAATTATAATTTAAACTCTTATAAGGGAGGTTTCCGACTTATCTCTCAATAGGCTGTATTTCGCTAGATTTCACCGGTTTTTCAACTTTTGGGATTTTTTTTTTACTTTTAGCCTTTTTCTCATTATAGATGGGCTTTATGATTATAATTATCACCATTATTGTCATTATTATCATCATTATCATTATTGTCATTATCGCCATAATTACCCTTAATATAATCGTTATAATAATTATTATCTTCATTATTACTGTCATTTTCGTTATTATAATGATCTATATATTGATAATGGCAATAAAGATAATTTTAGAAATAATAACAACAATAATAATAATTATTATTATTATCATCATTATTGCAGTTATAATAACTTTTATGCTAAATATTATTGCTATTTTTATTATTATAACTATTTATATAATGATAATAGCAATAACGATAATTTTAGAAATAATAATGACAATAATAGTAATTTTACTGACAATGATAATGATATTATTTCTATTGCCATTATTAGTATGAAAATTATTGGAATAGATTTAATTATTGCTATTATTGCAGTAATTATCAAAATTATCATTATAATTATGATTTTATCATTATTATTGTCATTATCATGGTCATTATCATCATAATTATCATCATTATTGTCAATAATAAAGGAATTATCATGAAAATCATCAAAATAACCTGAATCAATGTCAAAATCCTCATAATTACCATTAAAAAGCGAAAAAGGTTTTTTTTCGACGTTTCTCTCAAAAGGCTAGATTTTGCTGGTTTTTTCGACTTTCGGGATTGTATTACTTCTGGCCTTTATTTCATTATAAATCGACTGAATAATAATCATTATCATTATTCTCATTACTGCCATTATTTTTATGATTATTATCACTAGTAATTATCATCATGATTATCATTATTATTGTCATCATTATTCCAGTTATAATAATTATTATGCTAATTATTATTGCTATTTTAATCATTATAACTATTCATATAATGATAATAGCATTAGTGATAGTTTTAGAAATAATAAATACAATAATAATAATTATAATGACAGAGATAATGATGTTATTGATATTTCTATTAACATTATTAGTATGAAAATGATTGGAATAGAGTTGGTTAAAACTATTATTGCAGTTATTATCAAAATTATCATTATAATTATGATTTCATCATTATTATTGTCATTATCATCATAATTATGATTTCATCATTATTATTGTCATTATCATCATAATTATCATCATTATTGTCAATAATAAAGGAATTATCATGAAAATCATCCTGATTACCTGAATTAATATTAAAATTCTCATAATTACCATTCAAAAGCGAAAAAGTTTTTTTTTTCGACCTTTCTCTCAAAAGGCTGTAATACGCTAGATTTTGCCGTTTTTTCGATTTTTGGTAATTATGTGGATTTTAACATTAATTCGAGTAATTATGAGGATTTTCATGATAAATCCTTTGTTTTTTATAATAATGATGATAATTATGATGATAATGGCAAAAATAATGATAAATATCATCATTATAGTCAATAATAAAGGAATTGTCATGAAAATCCTCATAATTCCCCGAATTAATGTTAAAATCCTCATAATTACCATTAAAAAGTAAAAAAAGGGTTTTTTTCGACATTTCTATCAAATACGCTAGATTTTGCCGTTTTTTCGACTTTGGGATTTTATTAATTCTGGCCTTTAATACATTAATGTAAATGGACTGAATGATAATTATTATCATCATTATTATTATTACTCTTATTATTTTTATGATTATTATCATTATAGTCTTTCTCATCATGAATAGAGTTATTTATTGCTATTAATGCAGTTATTCTCACAATTATCATTATAATTATGATTTTATCATTATTATTGTCATTATCATTGTCATTATCATAACAATTATCATCATTATTGTCAATAATAAAGGAATTATCATGAAAATCATCATAATTTCCTGAATTAATGTTAAAATCTTCATAATTACAATTAAAAAGCGAAAAAAGTTTTTTTTTCGACGTTTCTCTGAAAAGGCTGTAATACGGTAGATTTTACCGTTTTTTCGGAATTTTGGGATTTTATTACTTCTAGCCTTTATTTCAATAAGAATTATTATCATCATTATTATCATTACTGTCATTATTTATATGATTATTATTATAGTTATTATTATCATCATTATTGCAGTTATAATAATTATTATGCTAATTATTATTGCTATTTTTATCATCGTAACTATTTATATAATGATAATAGCAATAATGATAATTTCAGAAATAATAATGACAATAATAATAATTATAATGACAATGATAATGATGTTATTATTATTTCTATTACCATTAATAGTATGAAAATTATTGGAATAGAGTTAATTATTGCTATTATTGCAGTAATTATCAAAATTATCATTATAATTATGATTTTATCATTATTATTGTCATTATCATAGTTATTATCATCATAATTATCCTCATTTTTGTCAATAATAAAAGAATTATGATGAAAATCATCTTAATTACCTGAATTAATGTTAATATCCTCCTAAATACCAATAAAAAGCGAAAAAGGGCTTTTTTCGACGCTTCTCACGAAAGGCTGTAATACGGTAGATTTTACCGTTTTTCAACTTTAGGGATGTTATGACTTCTGACCTTTATTTCATTATAAATGGACTGAATAATAATTATCATCATTATTATCATTACTGTCATTATTTTTATGAATATTATAGATATTGTCATTATCATCATGATAATCATTATTATTATCATAATTATTGCAGTTATAATTATTATTCTAATCATTATTGCTATTTTTAACATTATTACTATTCATATAATGATAATAGCAATAATGATTATTTTAGAAATAATAATGATAATAATAATAATCATAATGACAATGATAATGATATGATTATATATATTATTTTATATGTTATTCTATTGCCATTATTAGTATGAAAATTATTGAAATAATTTAATTTGAAATAATGAGTTAATTATAGCTATTATTGCAGTAATTATCAAAATCATTATAGTTATGATTTTATAATTAGTATTCTCATTATATTGCCATTATCATCATAATTATCTGAGTCTAGCCGCCGTGGTGATCGGACGTGTTTTGCCTCCTCTCCGCCGCAGCCTTGCCACTCAGCAAACCATGCATACTCATGGTCCCGCCAAGTCAGAGGGTGATCTGACCCCTACCCCTGGGTCACAGGGGGCCAGCCGGGGGGCCTCCCCGGTGCTTCCTCGGGCAGCTAGCCCGGGCTCTAGTCCCCAGAGCGAAAGGGGACCCCTGGCCCAGGGTAATGCGGCCCCCTCCCAGGGTACCGGGACCTTAGCCCAAGGATATGGGCCCCATGGCAGCATGGGTCAGAGCTGCCTCCCCGCCCACGAGAATGGGCACCCCCATGGCAGCCAGGGTCAAGGCTGCCCCCCCGCCCAGGGAAAAGGGCGTTTAAACAACCCGGACAATGAAAACAGTGAAAAAACAGTGAAAACAACTGAAATCAGAGAAAACAGTGAATACAACATAGAAACAAACAGTGACGACAATAAAGCCATCTATCAGGCAGGCAACATTACCATAGTGCTTAACACGATTCTTTGCTTTATAACGACCAAAAAATCATGGGCACGTTTAGTGTTGTGTAACCAAATTAAGAAACTGTATAGCCCAGAAGAAATAGAAAATGCCTACAACATCGTTCTATTTATATCAGACTCCAGGAAAACTAGAAATATGAATAAAGACATCAAAAGGATGATAAATTTCACAGTGTACACAATGATCGATCAGTGCCTAAAGAACGACAATTTAGTGTTTGCCACAACAACCACAGACATCCCCGCCACTGACTGGTCTCCGCCACCAAAGAAAACAAGTATCTCACCTTTTGTGAAAACTTTCAAAAACAAAAACATCAAGGTATGCAAACACAGCATGAACTCATATTCAGCAATCAAGATCTAATTGAAAATAAAATTGATTTGCTGATCGGAATGTTCTCCGAGCAACAATCTGCTATAAACAGCTTGATTAGGCAAGCAGTGACGTCTCCTCAGCCGCAGGAATGCGCAGAGGAAGCATCCGTCACAACAACCCCGACCCCATCCCCTCACGCAACATCCGATCTCCCATCCCCAACCCACGATCAATCTGCCTATCAATCTTTCCCTTTCGCATCCCCTTCCCCTGCCAGAATGTCCTTAACCTCAACACCAAATGAACACACGCACATCCATACACCCCCTACAACTCCCACGGCAGTCCCCACGCCCAACACCCCTCCTTCCTCTCCCCTCCCCCCTCCTTCCTCTTCCCTCCCCTCTCCTTCCTCTTCCCTCCCCCCACCCCCCTCACCTCCGTCTCACCCCACCCCGACCCCGCGAACCCGTGACCCTGCTGACGCGCCAGCCCCCCCTCGTCCGGTGCCACGCAAGCGATCACCCAACAACGCTGAGGCGTCAACAACCGGCATGAGGAAAGAAGCTTCTACACAAGTAACACCCAGAAGAAGCTACGGTAGAAACAGTAGAAGGAAAAACAAGCAAAGACATCTTCCACCAAATCGCCACTGGGAGGATGCCACGCACCACCACGTGCCTGGAGTACCTGCCCCCTCTACTTCTCAACAAGCACCACAACTCGTCGTCAACAACTACGCAGAACGATCGGAAACACAACAACAAACAAACGTGCAGCCACAGCCCCACCAAGACGAGGAAGGGTTCGTTCAAGTCAACAAAAGAAAACAAAGAAGAAAAGCAAGAGAGGAACGCCACTCGTCAAAACCCTTGCAAGGTGCCGACCGTCCTCAGGTAGTGTACTTGTATATCACGAGTTGCCATCCGGACACAAACGAGGAAGATATTGAGGACTTCCTTGAAAATAAATTCGACATTATTTCCAATGTGAAAGCATTTAAAACGAAAATGACACACAATTATTACTCAAGCTTCACAGTTACTATAAGAGGCAAGGATATTAACCCAGATCTTTTCTTAGAGTCCGACGTCTTTCCAGATAATGTAAAGGTGTTCCTAAATAGAAACAAGTACAAAGACGAGCAGGATGTTTGACGCTGTAAGTCCGGCGGTCAAAACACTAAGTACAATCAGAATTGAGCACATCAATGCACAGTCTCTCCTCGGACACTTTGAAGAAATTGAATTATTAATTAAGGAGAGAAATATCGATATCCTGTGCATTAGTGAAACTTGGCTTCACCAAGAAATATCAAGCAGTTTCATCAGCATTCCAAACTTTCATATTTACAGATGTGATGCAGGACGTGGAGGTGGAGTCTGCATATATGTAAGAGATAACCTTAAATCAAATAAGATCTCCTCTACAGCTGTAAATGATACAGCAGTAGAGGACATCTGGGTAACCGTACAAAGTAATATGCATCCTTCCATCCTCGTCGGCACAATCTATAGACACCCACATGCTACAGCAGAATCTTTTGAGTATCTTGAAAATATTTTCAGAGAAATGTCATTAAAAAGAAAACCCCTATTCATCCTAGGTGACTTAAATGACGATCTAAACAAATCAAATGCAAAACTAACTGGGATAATAAATAAAAATAAATTAAAACAACTTGTAAACAAGCCTACAAGGATAACAGTAACTACCTCTTCTGTATTAGATGTCATAATAACAAACAGTCCCGATATTATTCTTCACACAGATGTTATCCCATGCCCAATTGCAGATCACGAGCTTTTAACCTTGATCTTAAATATAGAAAAACCAAAGCGACAACCAGTCACCAAAACTTCTCGTGATCTAACCCATTACGATCCTAAATCACTCTGCGAACGTATAGCTAACGAATCATCGCTATTAGATATCTTAGCAACAGATAATGTTGACAGACAAATTGCCACTTTAACAGAAGTGATAAAGAATAGCATAAACGCCTCCGCACCCATTAAAACTAAAACAGTAAAACGTCCTCCCGCCCCCTGGATAGATGACAACATCAAGAGAGCCATAAATTATAGAAATAATACTCAGAAAGCTCTCAAGATAAACAGATCTGACACCACCCTTCAGGCTGAATATAAACATAAGAAAAGGAATGTGAAAACACTTATTCATAGTGCAAAAACAAATTATTTCAAAAGTAAGATCACTGAATGCAGAAACGATTCTGCCGAAACATGGAAACTGGTTAAGACACTAGTGCCAAATAAGAAACAAAACACAGACATTTCCACAAATTCCATAAATGATATAGAACACTTCAATAACTTCTTTGCAGAAGTCGGTAGGCTCACTTACGAACAGACAATCGCCCCCACACATCTACGCAACATAAGTGAAACAAGGCCTAAAACAAACATTTTCAGACCACAACCAGTAGGACTAGATACAATTATAGTAACAGTAAAAGTTAAGAAAAACAAATTCCGTAGGAGCTGATGGCATTGCACAGCGTTTCATAAATGATAGTCTACCAGCAATTGCATACTATCTGACAGTCATCATTAATACATCCATAGTCACCGGTGTCTACCCATCACTTTGGAAACATGGTATCATCACACCTATTTACAAATCCGGTGATACAGACGAAATAAATAATAATCGACCCATCACAATACTGCCGGTAATATCTAAAGTACTCGAGAAAATAGTCGCGAACCAATTAACAGCATTTTTGGAAGAGAACAACCTTATATCAAACACGCAACACGGGTTTAGAAGTAAATTATCAACCGAAACAGCGTTACTAAAAATCACAAACGAAATTTATAACAACATAGACAACAACCAGATAAATTTGCTCACTTTGTGTGACTTATCTAAGGCCTTTGACAGTGTCAGCCACGAAATCCTGCTCAACAAACTTACAAATCACGGAATTGATAACTTTTGGTTTAAAGATTACTTGTCCGCGAGAACTCAATCAGTCAAAATTCATGAAAAAGTATCATCAAAGAAACAAGTTTCGTTCGGTGTTCCACAAGGCTCCATCCTAGGCCCAATCTTATTCACTATTTTCATCAATGATCTGTCATCAATTGCAAAAGACTGTCTTCTTATTCAGTACGCTGATGACTCTCAATTTCTCCACGCTGCCTCTGTTAACAATTTAAATGAGTTAATAGGGAAAGCTAAACAAACCCTAACAGAAGCAAAACAATACTTTGAAATAAATGGTCTAAAGCTAAATCCACAGAAAACACAATGTATTTTCATAGGCAGCCGTCAGAACATTGCAAAAATACCCATAGATACAATGATAGAATTCCAGGGCTGCTACATCAAACCCAGCATAACAGTAAAAAATCTAGGAGTTTACATAGACAGATACATGACATTTGAGACACACATTGACCACATCTACAGGAAAGTAATGGGCACGCTGATATACTTAAATCACATCAAAAATAAAATACCCACAGAAACAAGAATTATTGTTATACAAACACTAGCACTTAGCATAATCAATTACTGCCTAAACATCTGGGGCTCCACAAATAAAACACAAATACAAAGGACACAGAAACTACAGAACTTTGCAGCAAGAGTAGCACTAGGAAATATAAATAAATATGACCACATCACACCACATATCAACACACTAAAATGGCTAAAAGTGCAACAGAAATACAACTATGACACATGCATTCTAATCCATAAAATTATACAGGGAATTTACCCACATTGGCTATTACCTATACGGACAACAGGTAACACAACGGGTGTCCAAACAAGGCAAAACAACTGCCTATATATCAAGAGATCAAATACAGAAACCGGGGCAAGAAATATGCTAATCCGAGGACTTGTGACTTGGAACCAATTACCCGAAAATGTAAGAAATATTTTCAACCAAAAGACATTTAAAACAAAAGTGAAAGAACATCTACTGAAATATCAATGACATCAGGCGCATAAACATCAAGCCCAGCACGATATTTCAATCACATATGGTATTATTGTTATGTGTAATTTTGTTCCACAAGCATTGTATAACATCTATGTTCATAGCACCCTATTGCATTGTGTAAACACCTTATATGTAAAGAGAATACCCATTGTAATTAATGGAATAAAGTATTTGAGTATTTGAATTTGAATATTGTCAATAATAATGGAATTATCATGAAAATCATCATAATTACCTGAATTAATGATAAAATCCTCATAATTACAATTAAGAAGAGAAATAATTTTTTTAGGTTTCTCTCAAAAGGCATTATCATTATGGTTATCATTACAGCCATTATCATCATGATTATCATTTTTATTATCATCATTATTGCAGTTACAATAATCATTATGCCAATTACTATTGCTATTTTTATCATTGCAACTATTAATATAATGATTATAGCAATAATGAAATTTTTAGAAATAATAATGATAATAATAATAATTATAATGACAATGATAATGATATTATTATTTCTATTGCCATTATTAGTATGAAAGTTATTGGAAAAGAGTTAATTATTGCTATTATTGCAGTAACTATAAAAAGTATCATTATGATTAGTATTTTATCATTATTATTGTCATTATTATCATAATTATTATCATAATTATCTTATAATAATCATAAAAATAATGACAGTAATGATAATACTGATGATAATAATTATTATTCAGCCCATATATAATGAAATAAAGGCCAGCAATAATAAAATCCCAAAAGTCGAAAAAATGGTAAAATCTAGCGAATTGCCTTTTGAGAGAAACGTCGAAAAAAAAACCTTTTTCGCTTTTTAATGGTAATTATGAGGATTTTAACATTAATTCAGGTAACTAGGATCATTTTCATGATCATTCCTTCATTATTGACAATAATGATAATTATGAAGATGATTGTGATGATAATGACAATAATAATGATAAAATCATAATTATAATGCTAATTTTGATTAGTGCAATAATAGCAAAAATTAACTCTATTCCAATAATTTTCATACTAATAATGGATATAGAAATAATAATATCATTATCATTGTCATTATGATTATCATTGTCATTATTATATATAAAATTATCATTATTGCTATTATCATTACATAAATAGTTATAATTATAGAAATAGCAATAATAATTAGCATAATAATTATTATAACTGCAATAATGATGGTAATAATAATGATAATCATGATGATAATGTCTATAATGATAATCATGATGATAATGCCTTTTGAGAGAAAGGAAAAAAAAAAAACACTTTTTCGCTTATTAATGGTAATTATGAGGATTTTATAATTTATTCAGGTAATTATGATGATTTCCTTGATAATTCCTTTATCATTGACAATAATGAGGATAATTAGGATGATAAGGACAATGTAAGGACAATAATAATGATAAAATTGTAATTATAATGAAAATTTTGATAATTACTGCAATAATAGCAATAATTAACTCTATTCCAATAATTTTCATACTAATAATTGCAATAGAAGTAATAAGATCATTATTATTGTCATTATAATTATTATTGACATTATTATTTCTATAATTATCATTATTGCTATTATCATTATATATATAGTTATAATGATACATATAGCAATAATAACTAGCATAATAATCATTATAACTGCAATAATGATGATAATGACTATAATGATAATAATCATATAAATAATGACAGTAATGATAATAATGATGATAATTATTATTCAGTCTATTCATAATGAAATAAAGGCGATAAGTAATAAAATCCCAAAAGCCTTTTGAGAGAAATGTCGAAAAAAAAACTTTTTCGCTTTTTAATGGTAATTATGAGGATTTTAACATTAATTCAGGTAATTATGAAGATTTACATGATAATTCCTTTATTATTGATATTAATGATGGTAATTATGATGATAATGACAATGATAATGACAATAATAATGATAAAATCATAATCATAATGATAATTTTGATAATTACTGCAATAATAGCTATAATTAACTCTATTCCAATAATTTTCATACAAATAATGGTAATAGAAATAATAATTACATCATTATCATTGTCATTATAATGATTATTATTGTCATTATTATTTCTAAAATTATAATTATTGCTATTATCATTATATAAATAGTCATAATGATAAAAATAGCAATAATAATTAGCATAATAATTATTATAACTTCAATAATGATGATAATAATCATGATAATAAGGATGATAATGACTATAATGATAATAATCTTAAAAATAATGACAGTAATGATAACAATAAATATAATAATTATTATTCAGTCCATTTGTAATTAAATAAAGGCCAGAAGTAATAAAATCCCAAAAGCCGAAAAAACGGCAAAATCTAGCGTATTACAGCCTTGTGAGAAAAACGTCGAAAAAACCCTTTTTCGCTTTTTAATGGTAATTATAAGGATTATAACATTAATTCAGGTAATTATGATGATTTTCATGATAATTCCTTTATTGTTGAAAATAATGATCATAATTATGATGATAATGACAATGAGACTGACAATAATAAGGATAAAATCATAATTATAATGATTTTGATAATTACTGCAATAATAGCAATAATTAACTCTATTCCAATAACTTTCATACTAATAATGGCAATAGAAATAATAATAACATCTTTATCGTTGTCATTATAATTATCATTATTGTCATTATTTTGTTCTAAAATCATTATTATTTTTATTATCATTATATAATTCGTTATAATGATAAAAATAACAGTAGTAATTAGCATAATAATTATTATAACTGCAATAATGATGATAATCATGATAATCATGCTGATAATGACTAAATTGATAATAATCAATAGCAATAATAATTAGCATAATAATAATTATAACTGCAATAATGATAATAATCATGATAATCATGATGATAATGACTATAATGATAATCATACTAATCATGATGATTATGATTATATTGATAATAATCATAAAAATAATGACAGTAATGATAAAAATTATAATTATTATTCAGTCCATTTATAATGAAATAAAGGACAGAAGTAATAAAATCCCCAAAGTCGAAAAAAACGCCAAAATCTAGCGATCTAGAGAAACGTCGAAAAAACAATTTTTTGCTTTTAATGGTAATTATGAGGATTTTAACATTAATTCAGGTAATTATGATGATTTCGATGATAATTCCTTTTATTATTGACAATAATGATGATTATGATGATAATGACAATAATAATGATAAAATCATAATTATAATGATAATATTGATAATTACAGCAATAATAGCAACAATCAACCATATTCCAATAATTTTCATACTAATAATGGCAATAGAAATAATAATTACATCATTATCATTGTCATTATGATTATTGTTATTGTCATTATTATTTCTAAAATTATCATTATTGCTATTATCATTATATAAATCGTTATAATGATAATGATAGCAAAAATAATTAGCATAATAATTATTATAACAGCATTAATGATGATAATAATCATGATAATCATGATAATAAGTATATCGATAATAATAATAAAAATAATGACAGAAATGATAATAATGAAAATTATTATTCCGTCTTTATAATGAAATGAAGGCCAGAAGCAATAAAATCCCAAAAGTCGAAAAAAACGGGAAAATCTAGCGTATTACAGTCTTTTGAGAGAAACGTCGAAAAAAAAACTTTTTCGTTTTTTAATGGTAATTATGAGGATTTTAACATTAATTCAGGTAATTATGATAATTTTCTTGATAATTCCTTTATTATTGACAATAATGATGATAATAATGATGATAATGACAATGATAATGGCAATAATAATGATAAAATCATAATTATAATGATAATTATGAGAATTAATGCAATAATAGCAATAATTAACTATATTCCAATAACTTTCATACTAATAATGGCAATAGAAATGATAATAACATCATTATCATTATCATTATAATGATTATTATTGTCAATTATTGGAATAGAATTTATTATTGCTATTATTGCAGGAATTATCAAAATTATCATTATAAGTATGATTTTATCATTATTATTGTCATTACCATTGTCATTTTCATCATAATTATCATTATTGTCAGCGTAAAAGATTTTTTTTTCGTCGTTTCTCTCAAAAAGGCTAGATTTGGCTCTTTTTCGATTTTTGGGATTTTATTACTTCTGACCTTTATTTCATTATAAATGGACTGAATAATAATTATTATCAGCATTATTATCATTATGTCATTATTTTCTTATCATTATCATTACAGTCATAACCGTCATGATTATCATGATTATCATATTTATTGCAGTTATAATAATTATTATGCTAATTATTATTGTTATTTTTACCATTATAATGATTTATATAATGATAATAGCAATAAATATAATTTTCGAAATAATAATGACAATAATAATAATTATAATGACAATGATAATGATATTATTATATCTATTGCCATTATTAGTATGAAAATTAATGCTATTATTGCAGTAACTATCAAAATTATCATTATAATTATGATTTTATCATTATTATTGTCATTATCATGATAATTATCATTATTGTCAATAATAAAGGAATTATCATGAAAATCATCTTAATTACCTGACTTAATGTTAAAATCCTCATAATTACCATGAAAAAGCGAAAAAGGTTTTTTTTCGACGTTTCTCTCAAAAGGCTGTAATACGCTAGATTTTGCCTTTTTTCGACTTTTGGGATTTTATTACTTCTGGCCTTTATTTCATTATAAATGGACTGAATAATGATTATCATCATTATTATCAATACTTTCATTATTTTTTATTATTATCTTTATAGTCATTATCATCATGATTATCATGATTATTATCATTATTGCAGTTATAATAATTATTATGCCAATTATTATTGCTATTTTCATCATTATAACGATTTATATAATGATAATAGCAATAATGATAATTATAGAAATAATGAAAATGATAATAATTATAATGACAATGATATTGATGTTATTATTTCTATTGCCATTATTAGTATGAAAATTATTGGAATAGAATTAATTATTACTATTATTGCAGTAATGATTAAAATTATTATTATAATTATGATTTTATCATTATTATTGTCATTATCATCATAATTATCATCATTATTGTCAATAATAAAGGAATTATCATGAAAATCATCATAATTACCTAAATTAATGTTAAAATCCTCATAATTACCATTAAAAGCAAAAAAGTGGTTTTTCGACGTTTTTCTCAAAAGGCTGTAATACGCTAGATTTTGCCGTTTTTTCGACTTTTAGGATTTTATTACTTCTGGCCTTTATTTAATTATAAATGGACTGAATAATGATTATCATTATTATCATTTATGTCATTATTTTTATGATTATCATTATAGTCATTATCACCACCACCACTTTCACCACCAGCACCACCACCACCACTATCACAACCACGTCAACCACCACCACCACCACCACCATTACCACCACTGCCACGACCAGCACCAACACCACCACCATCACCACAACCACTTCCACCACCAGTACCACCTCCAACACCATCACCACCACCGACACCATCACCACCTTCACCTCTACCACTACCACCACCACCGCCACCACCAGCACCGTCACCACCAGCACCGTCACCACCAGCACCATTACCACCACCTCCACCACCAGCACCATTACCACCACCTCCACCACCATCACCAGCACCACCACTGCCACCACCAGCGCCACCATCTCTACCACCAACACCACCACCACCATCACCACCTCCAACAACAGCACCACTACGACCACCTCCACCACACGCACCATCACCACCACAACCAGCACCACCACCGCCATCACCACCTGCACCACCATTGAAATACTGCCAACACCAGCATCGTCACCACCACCTCCACCACCAGCGATATCACCACCACCACCACTAGCACCATCACCACCAACTTCACCATCAGCACCGACATCTCCACCACCACAACCACCTCTATCATCACCAGCACCATCACCACCACCTCCACCACCAGCGCTATCACCACCACCACCACCTACACCGGTATCTCCACCACCACCACCACCTCCACCACCACCACCACCACCTCCACCACCAGCACCATTATAACCTATGCCACCACCAGCACCATTACCACCACGGCCACCTCTACCACCAGCACCGTCACCACCACCTCAACCACGAGTACTATCACCACCACCTTCACCACAAGCACCATCACCAGCACCACCAGCACCATTACCACCAGGACCATCACCACCACCTGCACCACCATCGCAACCACCTCCGCGACCAGCACCGTCACCACCACCTCCACCACCAGCGCCATTACCACTACTGCCACCACCAGCACCAGCACCACCACCACCACCATTACCACCAGCACCATTACCACCAGCACCATTACCACCACTGCCACCACCAGCACCACCACCAAAAGCATTATTACCACCATCATCACCAACACCACCTCCACCAAAATCACCACGACCATCACCACCTCCAACACCACCACCATCATCCCCATTACATCAATCACCACCACCATCATCACCATTACATCAATCACCAGCCCCAACACTACCACCAGCGTCATCACCACTGCCACCACCCCATGCACCACCACCACCACAACCACTTCCACCACCATCACCACCACCTCCACCACCAGCACCATTATTACCACTGCCACCACCACCTCAACCACCAGCACCATTACCAACACTGCCACCACCTGACGATAATAATGATAATTATGACATTAATTAGGATGATTATAGTAAAATGATAATTATAATGATAATTTGCGTAATTAATGCAATCATCAACAATACTCTAATGATTTTCATGATAATAACAATAATACTAACGATAATGATAATAATTAAAATTAATGATAATAGTAGAAATAATCATAATATCGCTATTATTGTTTTTATATTTATTACTGTTGTTGTTATTATTTCTAAAATTATCATTTTAGGCTAAAAGGCTAAAAGTATAAAAATCCCCAAAGTCGAAAAACGGCGAAATCTAGAATAGGGTCGAAAAAGCCCCTTTTCGAGTTTATGGGATGATTATGGTGATTTCTGCAATAATTCGGCTAATTATAATGATTTTCATGATAATCCCATTAATGATGACGATAATAATGATAATTATGACATTAATTAGGATAATTATGACATTGATTAGGATAATTATGACATTAATTAGGATAATTATGACATTAATTAGGATGATTATAATAAAAATATAATTATAATTATAATTTGCGTAATTAATGCAATAATAGCAATCACCAACAATACTCTAATGATTTTCATGATAATAACAATAATACTAACGATAATGATAATAATCAAAAATAATAATAATAGTAGAAATAATCATAATATCGCTATTATTGTTATTATAATTATTACTCTTGTTGTTATTATTTCTATAATTATCATTATTGTTATTATCATTATACAAATAGTAATAATGAGGAAAATGACATCAACAATTAAAATAGTAGCTCTTATCATGATTATATTAAGGGTAATTATGGCGATAATTACTATAATGATGATAATGATGTTAATGCTATTAATGATAATAATGATGATAATAACCATAAAGCCCATCCATAATGAAAAAAGGCTAAAAGTATAAAAATCCCCAAAGTCGAAAAAACGGCGAAATCTAGCGATATATGTCTTTTTAGAATATAGTCGAAAAAAACTCCCTTTTCGAGTTTATGGGATGATTATGATTTCTGCAATAATTCGGCTAATTATGATGATTTTCATTATAATCCCATTAATAATGAGGATAATAATGATAATTATGACATTAATGAGGATTATTATGACATTAATTAGGATAATTATGACATTAATTAGGATAATTATAACATTGATTAGGATAATTATAATAAAGTGATAATTATAATGATAATTTGCCTAATTAATGCAATAATAGCAATCCTCAACGATAATAATGATAATTATGACATTAATTAGGATGATTATAGTAAAATGATAATTATAATGATAATTTGCGTAATTAATGCAATCATCAACAATACTCTAATGATTTTCATGATCATAAAAATAATATTAACAATAATGATAATTAAAAAAATAATAATTGTAGAAATAATCATAATATCGCTATTACTGTTATTATAACTTTTACTGTTGTTCTTATTATTTCTAAAATTATTATTGTTATTATCATTATAGAAATAGTTATAATGAGGAAAATGACATTAGTAATTAAGATAATAGTTCTAATAATGATTATATTAAGGGTAATTATGGGGATAATTACTATAACGATGATAATGATACTGTTAATGCTATTAATGATAATGATATGGTAATAATCATAAAGCCCATCCATAAAGAAAAAAGGCTAAAAGTATATAAATCCCCAAAATCGAAAAAACGGCGAAATCTACCGATATATGGCCTTTTGAGAATATGGTTGAAAAAAAAACCTTTTCGAGTTTATGGGATGATTATGATGATTTCTGCAATAATTCGGCTAATTATGATGATTTTCATATTCCATTAATAATAACGATAATAATGATAAATTTGATATTAATTAGGATAATTATGACATTAATTAGGATAATTATGACATTAATTAGGATAATTATGACATTAATTAGGATACTTATGACATTAATTAGGATAATTATGACATTAATTAGGATAATTATGACATTAATTAGGATAATTATAATAAAATGATAATTATAATGATAATTTGCGTAATTAATGCAATAATAGCAAGCATCAACAATCCACTAATGATTTTCATAAAAATAAAAATAATACTAACGATAATGATAATAAATAAAAATAATAATAGTAGTAGAAATAATCATAATATCGCTATTATTGTTATTACAATTATTACTGTTGTTATTATTATTTCTAAAATTATCATTATTGTTATCATTATACAAATAGTTATAATGAGGAAAATAACATTAATGATTAAGATAGTAGCTCTTATAATGATTATATCAAGGGTAATTATGGCAATAATTACTATATAATGATGATAATGATGATGTCAATGCTATTAATGATAATAATGATGATAATAACCATAAAGCCCATCCATAATGAAAAAAGGCTAAAAGTATAAAAATCCCCCAAATCGAAAAAAACGGCGAAATCTAGCGATATATGGCCTTCTGAGAATATGGTCGGAAAAAAACCCTTTTCGAGTTTATGGGATGATTATGATGATTTCTGCAATAATTCGGCTAATTATGAAGATTTTCATGGTAATCCCATTAATTATGAGGATAATAATGATAATTATGACAATCAATAGGATAATTATGACAATAATTAGGAAAATTATGACATTAATTAGGATAATTATAATAAAATGATAATTATAATGATAATTTGCGCAATTAATGCAATAATAGGAATCCTAAACAATACTCTAAGGATTTTCATGACAATAACAATAATACTAACGATAATGATAATTAAGAATAATAATAATAGTAGAAATAATCATAATATCGCAATTACTGTTATTATAATTTTTACTGTTGTTCTTATTATTTCTAAAATCATTATTGTCATTATCATTATAGAAATAGTTATAATGAGGAAAATGACATTAATAATTAAGATAATAGCTCTTATAATGATTATATTAAGGGTAATTATGGCGATAATTACTATAATAATGATAATGATAATGCTAATTCTGTTAATGATAATAATAATAATGATAATAATCATAAAGCCCATCCATAATGAAAAAAGGCTAAAAGTATAAAAATCCCCAAAGTCGAAAAAACGGTGAAATAGGGTTGAAAACCCCCGCTTTTCGAGTTTATGGGATGATTATGATGATCTCTGCAATAATTCGGCTAATTATGATGATTTTCATGATAATCCCATTAATAATGACGATAATAATGATAATTATGACATCAATTAGGATATTTATGACATTATTAGGATAATTATGACATTAATTAGGATAATTCTAAAAAAATGATAATTATAATGATAATTTGCGTGATTAATGCAATAATAGCAATCATCAACAATCCTCTAATGATTTTCATGATAATAACAATAATACTAAAGATAAGGATAATAATTAAAAATAATAATAATAGTAGAAATAATCATAATTTCGCTATTATTGTTATTAAAATTGTTATTATTTCATTATTGTTATTATCATTATAGAAATAGTTATAATGAGGAAAATGACATTAATAATTAAGATAATAGCTCTTATAATGATTATATTAAGGGTAATTATGGCGATAATTATTATAATGATGATAATGATGATGTTAATAATCATGAAGCCTATCTATAATGAATAAGTATAAAAATCCCCAAAGTCGAAAAAGCTGCTAAATCTAGCGAAATATAGCCTTATGAGGAAATGGTCGAAAAAAAAACCCTTTTCGAGTTTATGGGATGATTATGATGATTTCTGCAATAATTCGGCTAACTATGATTTTCATGATAATCCCATTAGTAATGACGATAATGATAATTATGACATTAATTAGGATAATTATGACACTAATAAGGATGATTATAATGAAATGATAATTCTAATGATAATTTGCGTAATTAGTGCAATAATAGGAATCATCAACATTAATGATTTTCATGATAATAACAATAATACTAACTATAATGATAATAAATAAAAATAATAACAATAGAAATAATCATAATATCGCAATTATTGTTATTTTAATTATTACTGTTGTTATTTTTAAAATTATCATTATTGTTATCATCATTATAGAAATAAATATAATAAGGAAAATGACATTAATAATTAAGATAATTAAAATCTTCATAATTACCATTAAAAAGCAAAAAAGGTTTCTCCCAGAAGGCTGTAATACGCTAGATTTTGCTGTTTTTTCGACTTCTGGGATTTAATTAATTCTTGCCTTTTTATTATAAATGAACTGAATAATAATTATTATCATTATTATTATTACTCTTATTATCTTTATGATTATTATATTCATAATCATTATCATCATGATTATCATTATTATTATCATTATTATATAGTTATAATAATTATTGCTATTTTTATCATTATAATTATTTATATAATGATAATAGCAATATTGATATTTTTAGAAATAATAATGAAATAATAATAATTTTAATGACAATGACAAGGATATCATTATTATTTCTATTTTCATTATTAGTATGGAAATTATTGGAATAGAGTTAATTATTGCTATTATTGCAGTAATTCTCAAAATTATCATTATAATTATGATTTTATCATTATTATTGTCATTATCATGGTCATTATCATCATAATTATCATTATTATTAATAATAAAGGAATTGTTATTACGCTAGATTTTGCCTTTTTTTTACTTTTAGGATTTTATTACTTCAGGCCTTTATTTCATTATAAATGGACTGAATAATAATGATTATCATCACTATTATCATTACTGTCATGATTATCATGATTATTATCATTATTATTGCAGGTATAACCATTATGATGCTAATTATTATTGCTATTTTTATCATTATAACAATTTATATAATGATAATAGCAACAATGATAATTTTTGAAATAATAATGACAATAATAATCATAATGACAATGATAATGTTATTATTATTTCTATTGCCATTATTAGTATGAAAATTATTGGAATACAGTTAATTATTGCTATTATTGCAGTAATTATTAAAATTATCATTATAATTATGATTTTATCATTATCATTGTTATTATCATGATCATTACCATCATAATTATCATCATTTTTGTTAATAATAAAGGAATTATCATGAAAATCATATTAATTACCTGAATTAATGTTAAAATCATCATTATTACCATTAAAAAGCGAAAAAAGTTTTTTTTTCGATGTTTCGATGCCTATTTTTATTATAAAGGGACTGAATAATAATTATTATCATTATTATTATTATTACTCTTATTATTTTCATGATTATCATTATAGTCTTTATCATCATGCATAGAGTTATTTATTGCTATTAATGCAGTAATTCTCACAATTATCATTATAATTATGATTTTGTCATCATCATCACAATTATCATCATTATTATCAATAATATAGGAATTATCATAATCATCATAATTACCTGAATTAATTTTAAAATCCTCATAATTACATGAATTAATTTTAAAATCCTCATAATTACAATTAAAAAGCGAAAAAAAAATTCGACGTTTCTCTGAAAAGGCTGTAATACACTAGATTTTGCCGTTCTGATAATAGCAATAATGATAATTTCAGAAATAATGACAATAATAATAATTATAATGACAATGATAATGATATTATTATGAAAATTATTGAAATAGAGTTAATTATTGCAGTAATTATCAAAATTATCATTATAATTATGATTTTATTATTATTATTGTCATTATGATGGTCATTATCATCATAATTATCATTATTATCAAAAATAAAGGAATTATTATGAAAATCATCCTAATTACCTTAATT
The DNA here is from genome assembly GCF_042767895.1 of Penaeus vannamei. Lineage (NCBI taxonomy): Eukaryota > Metazoa > Arthropoda > Malacostraca > Decapoda > Penaeidae > Penaeus > Penaeus vannamei. The sequence goes on from NC_091586.1 coordinate 14,071,580, forward strand.
AATGTTAAAATCCTCATAATTACCATTAAGAAGCGAAAAAGTGTTTTTTTTTTCGACGTTTCTCTCAAAAGGATGCAATACGCTAGATTTTGCAGTTTTTCGACTTTTGGGATGGTATTTCTTCTGGCCTATATTTCATTATAAATGGAATGAATAATAATCATTATCATCATTATTATCATTACTGTCATTATTTTTAAGATTATTATATTCATAGTCATTATCATCATGATTATCATTATTATTATCATCATTGTAAAGTTATAATAATTATTAATGCTATTTTTATCATTTTAATTATTTATATAACGATAATAGCAATAATGTTAATCTTGGAAATAATAATGACAACAATAATAATTATAATGATAATGATAATGATATTATTTCTATTTCCATTCTTAGTTTCAAAATTATTAGTTATTTTATTATCATTAAGTTAATTATTGCTATTATTGCAGTAATTCTCAAAATTATCATTGTAATTATGATTTTATCTTTATTATCATCATAATTATCATAATTATCATCATTATTGTCAATAATAAAGGAATTATTATTACGCTAGATTTTCCCATTTTTTCGACTTTTACGATTTTATTCTGGCCTTATTTCATTATAAATGGACTGAACAATAATGATTATCATCATTGTTATCATTACTGTCATTATTTTTATGATTATTATCAATATAGTCATTATCATCATGATTATCATAATTATTATCATTATTATTGCAGTTATAATAATTATTATGCTAATTATTATTGCTATTTTTATCATTATAACTATTTATATAATGACAATAGCAATAATGATAATTTTAGAAATAACAATGACAATAATAATTTTAATGACAATGATTATGTTATTAATATTTCTATTGCCATTATTAGTATGAAAATTATTGGAATAGAGTTAATCATTGCTATTATTGCAGTAATTATTAAAATTATCATTATAATTATGATTTTATCATTATCATTGTCATTATCATCATTATTATTGTCAATAATAAAGGAATTATCATGAAAATCATCCTAATTACCTGAATTAATGTTAAAATCCTCATACTTACCATTAAAAAACAAAAAAGTGTTTTTTCGACGTTTCAAAGGATCTAATACGCTAGATTTTGCCGTTTTTCGACTTTTGGGAATTTATTACTTCTGGCCTTTATTTCATTATAAATGGACTGAATAATAATTGTTATCATCATTATTATCATTACTGTCATGATTTTTATTATTATTATCTTTATAGCCAATATCATCATATGAATATTATGCTATTTATCATTGCTATTTTTATTATTATAAATATTTATATAATGATAATGGCAATAATGATATTTTTAGAAATAATAATGACAATAATAATAATTATAATGACAATGATAATGATGTTATTATTGTTTCTATTGCCTTTATTAGTATGACAATTATTGGGATAGAGTTAATTATTGCTATTATTGGAGTAATTATCTAAAATATCATTATAATTATGATTTTATCATTATTATTGTGATTATCATTGTCATTATCATAAATATCATCATTATTGTCAATATCATGGAAATCATCATAATTACCTGAATTCATGTTAAAATCCTCATAATTACCGTTAAAAAGCGGAAAAGCTTTTTTTCGACGTTTCTCTCAAAAGGCTGTAATACGTTAGATTTTGCCGGTTTTTCTACTTTTAGGATTTTATTACTTATGGCCTTTATATCATGATAAATGGACTGAATAAAAATTATCATTATTATCATTACTGCTATTATTTTCATGATTTTTATCGTTATAGTCATTATCATCATTATCATTATTATTATCATCATTATTGCAGTTATAATAATTATTATGCTAATCATTATTGCTATTTTCTATTATTATAACTATTTATATAATGATAATTGGAATAATGATAATTTTAGAAATAATAATGACAATAATAATAATTATGATGACAATGATAATGATATTATTATAGAATCAACTATTGCTATTATTGCAGTAATTATCAAAGTTATCATTTTGATTATGATTTTATAATTATTATTGCCATTATCATTGTCATTATCATAATTACCATTATTGTCAAAAATAAAGGAATTATCATGAAAATCATCATAATTATCTGAATTAGTGTTAAAATCCTCATAATTACCATTAAAAAGCTTTTTTTTCGACGTTTCTCTCAAAAGGCTGTAATACGCTAGATTTTCCCGTTTTCTTTTACTTCTGGGATTTTATTACTTCTGGCCTTTATTTCATTAAAAATGGACTTAATAATAATTATCATCATCATTATCATTACTGTCATTATTATTATGATTATTATCATTATAGTCATTATCATCATGATTATCATTATTATTTTCATCGTTATTACAGTTATAATAATGATTATGCTAATTATTATTGCTATTTTTATTATTATGACTATTCATATAATGATAATAACAATAATGATAATTTCAGAAATAATAACGACAAAAATATTAATTATAATGACAATGATAATGATGTTATTATTAATTCTGTTGCCATTATTAGTATGAAAATGATTGAAATAGAGTTAATTATTAGTATTATATTAGTAATCATCAAAATTATCATTATAATTAGGATTTTATCATTATTATTGTCATTATCATTTTCATTATCATAATAATTATCATCATTATTGTCAATGATAAAGGATTATTCATGAAAATCATCTTAATTACCTGAATTAATGTTAAAATCATCATAATTACCATTAAAAATTTAAAAACGTTTTTTTCGACGTTTCTCTCAGAAGTCTGTAATACGCTAGATTATGCCGTTTTTTCGACTTTTGGGATTTTATTACTTCTGGCCTTTATTTCATTATAAATGGACTGAATAATCATGATTATCATCATTATATCATTTACTGTCCTTTTTTATGATTATTATATTCATGGTCATTGTCATCATAATTATCATTATTATTATCATCATTATTGCAGTTATGATAATTATTCTAATTATTATTGCTATTTTTATCATTATAACTATTTATATAAAGATAATTGTAATAATGACAATTTTAGAAATAATAATGACAATAATAATAATTATAATGACAATGATAATGATATTGTTATTTCTATTGCCATTATTAGTATGAAAATTATTGAAATAGAGTTAATTATAGCTATTATTGCAGTAATTATCAAAATTATCATTATAATAATGATTTTATGATTATGATTTTGGCTAATTATTATTGCTATTTTTATCATTATAATTGTTTATAAAATGAGAATAGCAATAAGGATAATTTCAGAAATAATAATGACAATGATAATAGTTATAATGACAATGATAATGATATTATTATTTCTATTGCCATTATCATAACTATCTTCATAATTATCATTATTGTCAGTAATAAAGGAATTATCATGAAAATCATCATAATTACCTGAAATAATGTTAAAATCCTCATAATTACCATTTAAAAGCGAAAAGGCTTTTTTCGAAGTTTCTCTCAAAAGGCTGTAATACGCTAGATTTTGCCTTTTTTTTCGACTTATGGGATTTTATTACTTCTGGCCTTTATTTCATAATAAATTGCTGAATAATAATTATTGTCATTATTATCATTACTGTCATTATCTTTATGAGTATTATCATTACTGTCATTATCATCATGATTATCATTATTATTATCATCATTATTGCAGTTATAATGATTATTATGCTAATCATTATTGTTATTTTTATCATTATAACTATTTATATAATGATAATAGCAATAATGATAATTTTTTAGATAATAATGACAATAATAATAATAATTATAATGACAATGATAATGATATTATTATTTCTGTTGCCAATATTAGTATAAAAATGATTGGAATAGAGTTAACTATTGGTATTATTGCAGTAATTATCAAAGTTATCATTATAATTATGATTTTATCATTATTATTGTCATTATCATAATTATCCTCATCATTATAATCATTATTGTCAACAATAAAGGAATTATCATGAAAATCATCCTAATTACCTGAATTAATGTTAAAATCCTCATAATTACCATTAAAAAAAGCAAAAAAGGGGTATTTCGAAGTTTTTCACAAAAGGATGTAACACGGTATATATTGCCGTTTTTCCGACTTTTGGAATTTTACATCATTGTAGATGGACTGAATAATAATTATCATCATTATCATTACTATCATTATTTTTATGATTATTATCATTATAGTCATTATCATCTTGATTATCATTGTTATTATAATCATTATTGCAGTTATAATAATTATGTTATTTATTATTGCTATTTTTATCATTATATCTATATATATAATGATAATAGCAATAATGATAATTAAAGGAATAATAATGACAATAATAATAATTATAAAGACAATGATAATGATGTTATTATTATTTCTATTGCCATAATTAGTTAATTATTACTATTATTGCGTTAATTATACAAATTATAGTTATAATTATGATTCTATCATTATAATTGTCATTATCGTTATCATTATCTTCATAATTATCATCATTGTCAATAATAAAGGAATTATCATGAAAATCATCCTAATTACCAAAATTAATGTTAAAATACTCATAATTACCATTAAAAACAAAAAAGTGGTTATTCGACGTTTCTCTCAAAAGCCTGTAATACGCTAGATTTTGCCCTTTTTCCGACTTTTGGAATTTATTACTTCTGGCCGGTATTTCATTATAAATGGACTGAATAATAATTATTATCATTATCATTACTCTCATTATTTTTATGATTATTTTCATTATAGTCATTATTATCATGATTATCATGATTATTATCATCATTTTTGCAGTTATAATAATTATAATGCTTTTTATTATTGCTATTTTTATCATTATAACTATTCATATAATGGTAATAGCAATAATGATAATATTAGAAATAATAATGAAAATAATAATAATTATAATGACAATGATAATGATATTATTTCTATTGATATTATTAGTATGCAAATTATTGGAATAGAGTTAATCATTGCTATTATTGGTGTAATTATCCAAATTATCTTTATAATTAAGATTTTATCGTTATCATTATAGTCATTATCATCATGATTATCATTATTATGATCATCATTATTGCAGTTATAATAATTATTATGCTAATTATTATTGCTATTTTTTCATTATAACTATTTATAGAATGATAATAGCAATAATGACAATGATGATAATTATAATGACAATGATAATGATGTCATTATTTCTATTGCCATTTTTTGTATGAAACTTATTGGAATAGAGTTAATTATTGTTATTATTGCAGCAATTATCAAAATTATTATAATTATGATTTTATCATTATTATTGTCATTATTATTGTCATTATCATCATTATTATCATCATTATTTTCAATAATGAAGGAATTATCATGAAAATCATCATAAGTACCTGAAATAATGTTAAAATCCCCATAATTACCATTAAAACACGTAAACGGGTTTTTTTTCGACGTTTCTCTCAAACGGTTGTAATACGGTAGATTTTGCCATTTTTTCAACTTTGGGATTTTATTACTTCTGGCCTTGATTTCATTATAAATAGACTGAATAATAATTATTATCATCATTATTATCATTACTGTCATTACTTATATGATTCTTATCGTTATAGTCATGATCATCATGTTTATCATGATTATCATCATTATTCCAGTTATAATAATTATTATGCTAATTATTATTGCTATTTTTATCCTTATAACTATTTATATAATGATAATAACAATAATGATAATTTCCGAAACAATAATGACAATAATAATAATTATAATGACAATGATAATGATGTTATTATTATTTCTATTGCCATTAATAGTATGAAAATTATTGGAATAGAGTTAATTATTGCTATTATTGCAGTAATTATCAAAATTATCATTATAATTATGATTTTATCATTATTATTGTCATCATCATAGTTATTATCATCATAATTATCATTTTTGTCAATAATAAAGGAATTATGATGAAAATCATCTCAATTGCCTTAATTAACGTTAATATCCTCATAAATACCATTACAAAGCGAAAAAGGGCTTTTTTCGACGCTACTCTCGGGAGGCTGTAATACCGTAGATTTTGCCGTTTTTTCAACTTTTGGATTTTATCACTTCTGGCCTTTATTTCATTATAAATGGACTGAATAATAATCATTATCATCATTATTATCATTACTGTCATGATTTTTATGATTATTATAGATATAGTCATTATCATCATGATTATCATTATTATTATCATCATTATTGCAGTTATGATTATTATTCTAATTATTATTGCTAGTTTTATCATTATTACTATTCATATAATGATAATAGCAATAATGATAGTTTTAGAAATAATAATGACAATAACAATAATTATAATTACAATGATAATGATATTATTATTTCTATTGCCATTATTAGTTTGAAAATTATTGAAATAATTCAATTTGAAATAATGAGTTAATTATAGCTATTATTGCAGTAATTATCAAAATTATCATTATAATTATGATTTTATAATTAATATTCTCATTATATTGCCATTATCATCATAATTATCCTCATTATTGTCAATAATAATGGAATTATCATGAAAAGCATCATAATTACCTGAATTAATGATAAAATCCTTTTGTTTTTTAGGTTTTTCTCAAAAGGCATTATCAATATGATTATCATTATAGCCATTATCATCATGATTGCAGTTATAATAATTATTATGCCAATTATTATTGCTATTTTTATCATTATAACTATTAATATAATGATAATAACAATAATGAAAATTTTAGAAATAATAATGACAATAATAATAATTATAAGGACAATGATAATGATATTATTATTTCTCTTGCCATTATTAGTATGAAAGTTATTGGAATAGAGTTAATTATTGCTATTATTGCAGTAACTATAAAAAGTATCATTATGATTAGTATTTTATCATTATTATTGTCATTATCATCATAATTACCTTCATAGTTATACTTATTGTCAATAATAGAGGAATTATCATGAAAAATGTTAAATACGCTAGATTTTTCCGTTTTTTTTCGACTTTTGGGATTTTATTACTTCTGGCCTGTATTTCATTATAAATGGACATCATTGTAATGATAATAATCATAACAATAATGACAGTAATGATAATTCTGATGATGATATCTATTATTCAGTCCATTTATAATGAAATAAAGATTAGAAGTAATAAAATCCCAAAATTCGAAAAAACGGCATAATCTTGCATATGCATATATGAGAGAAAAGTCGAAAATACCCCTTTTCACTTTTTACGGTAATTATGAGGATTTTAACATTAATTCATGTAATCATGATGATTACCTGAATTAATTATTATTGAAAATAATAATTATAATTATGATGATAATTATGATGATAATGACAATGATAATGACAATAATAATGATAGAATCATAATTATAATGATAATTTTGATAATTACTGCAATAATAGTAATAATTACCTCTATTCCAATAATTTTCATACTAATAATGACAATATGAATAATAAAATCATTATCATTGTCATTATCATTATTATTATTGTCATTATTATTTCTAAAATTATCATTATTGCTATTATCATTACATATACAGTTATAATGATAAAAATAGCAATAATAATTATTATAACTGCAATAATGATGATCATGACTATAATGATAATAATCATTTATATAATGACATTATTGATAATAAAGATGATAACAATTATTATTCAGTCCATTTATAATGAAATAAAGGCCAGAAGTAAGAAAATCATTATGAGAGAAACGTCGAAAAAAACATTTTTCGCTTTTTAATGGTAATTATGAGAATTCTAACTTTAATTCAGGTAATCAGGATGATTTTCATGATAATTCCTTTATTATTTACAATAATTATGATAATTATGATAATGAAAATGATAATAACAATAATAATGATAAAATTATAATTATAATGATAATTTTGATAATTACTGCAATAATAGCAATAATTAACTCTATTCCAATAATTTTCATACAAATAATGGCAGTAGAAATAATAATATCATTAACATTGTCATTATAATTATTATTATTGTCATTATTATTTCTAGAATTATCACTAATGCTATTATCATTATATAATTAGTTATAATGATAAAAATAGCAATAATAATTAGCATAATGATTATCATAACTGCAATAATGATGATGATCATAATGAAATAAAGGCCAGAAGTAATAAAATCCCAAAAGTCGAAAAAAACGGGAAAATCTAGCGTAATTAGGATGATTTTCATGATAATTCCTTTATTATTAACAATAATGGTGATAATTATGATGATAATGACAATGATAATGACAATAATAATGATAAAATCATAATTATAATGATCTTTTTTATAATTACTGCAATAATAGCAATGGTTAACTCTATTCCAATCCTTTTCATACTAATAATGGCAATAGAAATAATAATAACATCATTATCATCGTCTTTATATTTATTATTATTGTCATTATTTGTAAAATAATCATTATTACTATTATCATTATATAAATAGTTATAATAATAAAAATAACAATGATGATTTGCATAATAATAATTATAACTGCAATAATGATGATAATAATCATCATAATCATGATGACAATGAGTACAATTGTAATAATCATAAAAATAATGACAGTAATGATAATAATGATGATAATCATTATTATTCAGTCCATTTATAAATAAATATAAATAAATTTATAAAAAAAATATAAATAAAGGCCAGAAGTAATAAAATCCCAAAAGTCGAAAAAAATGGCAAAATCTAGCGTATTACATCTTTTTGAGAGAAACGTCGAAAAAAAAACTTTTCGCATTTAAATGGTAATTATGAGTATTTTAACATTAATTCAGGTAATTATGAGGATTTTCATGATAATACCTTTATTATTGACAAAAATAATGATAATTATGATGATAATGACAATATAATGACAATAATAATGATGAAATTATAATTATAATGATAATTTTGATAATTACTGCAATAATAGCAATAATTAACACTACTCCAATAATATTCTTACTAAAAATGGCAATAGAAATAATATCTTTATTTATATTTAGGTAATTATGATGATTTTCATGACAATAATGATGATAAATAAGATGATAATGACAATAATAATGATAAAATCATAATCATAATGATAATTTTGATAATTACTGCAATAATAGCAATAACTAACTCTATTTCAATAATTGTCATACTGATAATGACATAAGAAATAATGATAACATCATTATCGTCATTATAATTTTTATAATTGTCCTTGATATTTCTAAAATTATCATTAATGGTATTATCATTATATAAATAGTTATAAAGATTAAATTAGAATATTAATTAGTATAATACTTATTACGACTGCAATAATGATGATAATAATGATGATAATCATGATGATAATGAATATAATGATAATAATCATAAAAATAATGACAGTAATGATAATAATGGTAATAATAATTATTAAGTCCATTTGTAATGAAATAAAGGCCAGAAGTAATAAAATCCCTTAAGTAGAAAAAATGGCAAAATCTAGCGTATTACATATTTTTGAGAGAAACGTCGAGAAAAAACCCTTTTTTCGCTTTTTAATGGTAATAATGAGAATTTTAACATTAATTCAGGTACTTATGATTTTCATGATAATTCCTCAATTATTGACAATAATGATGATAATTATGATGATAATCACAATGTCAATAACAATAATAAGGACAGAATCACAATTATAATTATAATTTTGAGAATTACTACAATAATAGCAATAATTAGCTGTATTCCAAATATTTTAATACTAAAAATGGCAATAGAAATAATAATAACATCATTATCATTGTCATTATAATAATTATTATTATATTATTCTAATTATCATTATTGCTATTATCATTATATAAATCGTTATAATGATAAAATTAGTTATAATAATTAGCATAATAATTATTATAACTGCAAAAAATGATGATCATCATAATAACCATGATGATTATGAGTATAATGATAATAATCATAAAAATAATGACAGTAATGATAATGATGATGATAATAAATATTATTCAGTC